>NW_026590767.1:10528530-10539032 GCF_907164565.1 Psammomys obesus | reverse complement strand
TGTGTGTGTGTGTGTGTGTGTGTGTGTGTGTGTGTGTGTGTGTGTGTGTTTAGGGGTTCAGCAGCTGGTAGAGAGTTGGTCTTTCTGGGCTATTAGACCTGACGTACCTACCACCGAGGTACTGAGGGCACTGTCACACAATGGCCTTTATTCTAAGAGTGCCCTTCCTCAGTTCTGTAATGCTTAAAGGAGAAAATACTGACTTTGGAATTTAAAACTGCTTAGATGGTAAGGGAGCTCAGGAAGGGCAGGTGAAGAACTCCTAAGTCTTTGGTCATTATTTAGGGTCCCAGCACATATGTCAGCCATTACTTCCACATACCCTAAAACATGTCCCCACACTCATGCTGGAGGAAACACACTTGGACCCTGCCCTCCATCCTCCTGCTAGCTGGTACTGACTATCAAGAAACATGTTCTGGACCTCAGATGTACACACTCTTGGATCACACAGTCACTCTGCTTCTGCTGTGTGAGCAGGGCCCACAGGTTCCCTGCTCAAGCAGCTCTGACAGGACGGTGAAATCCTGATCCTGTGTGACTGGCCTGCAGAAAGCCTGAAGCTCCAGGCTTACCACACCAACCAGATGATGGGGATTAAAGCTCCTGCTGCCATCCGCACAGAACATCAACTGGGAGGGCTTCCTGATTGGAAATTGCACCACACTGCTGGTGAATTGATAATTTGTATCTCTTTGAGATTTTTCACAAACATGATAACCAATTTCACATGTATCTTAAACGCTCCTCTTGATTACAAAGTGAAAAGCAGCACCGATGTGTGTGGACAATGATAAAGCAGCTGCTGGCCTCATGCATCTGTCAGGAGCCGTCCCAGCTGCACAAATTCCACTGTTGCTGCGTGGACACCGCGCTGATAAAGAAAAAAGGGCTTGGAAAATCAATGCACCCGGAGCCCAGGCGGTTGCTAAACACACAGAAAACATCTCTATCCAACAGGCCAAGCACCTAGAAAATTCCCAAGCCCTGCCCTGGGACAGCCAAGGAAAATTTAATCTCTCCAAATCCTCACCAGGGCACTCCATCCTGCAGCCCTGACAGCCACACTTATAATTAATTATACAATTTCGATGGGAATATCGACTAAACAAAGCTATAAATCATAGAAAAAGTCAATACGCATGGACACATTCAATCATGTCCCGGCCAATGATTACTACTCTTAAAATACAATAATTATTTTCAGGAGCCAGCTTGAATTAAATTTCTGTCAGACGAGTACAAGACCGGTGGCTGATGAAGGATGCGATGGATTTTGGGGGCTGAGTCGGGTGCGGGCACATCCATCCTGCAGACGGTAGTTTGTTTGTAGTGCTTGTGGCACAGCGTGTTCAACCAGGCCACGAGGATGAGCTATCTCCAACGCTCATTAGGCTGAGGGGACTCAATGCCTAGAGTCTGGCTTGAATGATGGTGGCTGATACCTCTGAATATCCGTGGCCTGGGCAGAGGCCGGGCATCAGCAGCATGACTGGGACATTTCTGAGTGTATGTCTCAGGCACTGAGCGGCAGCCTGTGGAAGAATAGGTCGCTCGAGCGACAGGCACCTGACAAACTTCCTGCATAAGCGGACATGGCAGGTGGGCGTGAGTCCCAAGAAAACCGCCATGTGGAAATGCCTCCTACTTCAAAGCTGTAGTCTTTTATACTAGAAACATTTCCTGAATGCTCAAACTTTCTTTTTTTTTTTTAATAGGACGACCTTTCTTACTATATGGCCCACAATGGTCTCAAACTTTCTGTCTCAAGTCTTCCTGTCTCGGCTTCCCAAGTCTGCGGTCATAGACCTATATACTGTGTCTGTACATCTGTACATGCCTAGTGCAAGTCTTCCTTCTCCTTATTCTTTTCCTCTTCTTTAAAAAAAAATCTTTGTATGTGCATGTTCATATATGTGTGTGTTGGGATGTTTGTGCACATTCTCAACATAAGTTTCTTCTTGATTCTCCACCTTATTTTGAGACCTAGAGTTCACTGACTCAGCTAGACTTGCTGGCCAACAAGTCCCAACCTGTCTGCCTTCTCTCTTTCTCTCTCTCTCTCTCTCTCTCTCTCTCTCTCTCTCTCTATCTCTATCTCTCTCTGTCTCTCTCTCTCTGTTTTTCATGATAGGGTTGCTCTGTGTGGCCTTGGCTGTCCTAGACTTCTTTGTAGACCAGGCTGACCTCAAACTCACAGAGATATCCCTGCCTCTGCTTCCCTGAGTGCTGGGATTAAAGGCATGTGCCACACACAGGCTTCCTTTCTGCCTTCTCAATGCTGACATAAAAGATTCACACTGCCACACCTGGCTTTAAAAAACCAAACAAACAAAAAACAAGGACACTGGGTATCTGAACTTAGGTCCTCATATTTGTTTGCATGATAAATACTTCACTCATTAAACAATCTCCCTAGCCCCCACCTTCCTTTTTTTCTGTTTCTTTGTGGTACAATCTACGTAGCCCAGGCTGGCTTCAAGCTCTATGCAGCTGAGGATGACTTTGAATTCCCTCCTGCCTACAGCTCTCCAGTAATGGAATTACAGGAGTAACCACTTACATTTCACCTTAAAGAAAGGCCAAATGGTGTGTGCTGAATGCAGATTATCTTTCAGAGAAGGACAAGGCTGGCTGTTCCAGTGGCACAGGACATTCTGTCTAGATGCTAAGACAGCCATACAGAGCCTTCAGGTCCCACTGGCATAACCCTGAAAGTTTCTAGGACACATTTTCTCCTTCCCCTTCCCAGTGTGCCCAAGGTCAAACTATGTTTTCTCCTTAACTGCTGGAGGCCCCTTATCTGTCCCTCTGCTTCTTCTAAAATGTTCTTTGTCCTTGGTGGTCTCTTGCATCTTCCACTTGTGGGGGCCTCACTTGCTTCTTGCCTTGCGCAAAGTCCCAAGTAACCTTACTCCTCTGACTCTAAAGGGGCAGCTCTGATGGGGACTCCATGGTACCCTTTCCCAGCCTTCTCTAAGCTTGGACACCAAGCAGCAAAGGTCAGTGTACATCCCCTAAGTACTCAGGTTTATGTGGGTTCCTGCTCTACTCTTTTTTTCCTTTTCTTTCCTGAAACTGTATCACACTATATAGTTTCGTCTGGCCTTGATCTCATCAAATTCTACTCTCTGCCTCCCGAGTGTTGGGATTAAAGTGCCACCACACCCAATTTGTTCTGCTCTTTTGAAGTGAGCTGGAAAGTAGCCTTCTTCTTGCAGATGGCTGGCAGGATAACACAACCATTGTCCGAGGGAAGCCCCTCTAACAGGAACCACCAGTAGCCATAGTCATTGAATAATTGAGCCTGCAGAAAGTGACCAGAGGGCACGGAAACAGACAAAGACAAGGAGAAGGAATCCATCAGAGGCAGCAGCAGGATACAATGGGGAGAAACTGGATGAAGCTCTCCTACAGACAAGCAGCAGTAGAGCTAGGGATACTTGCAAGGTCAACAGGGCATGATGAAGGGATGAGGTCAGTAATCAGCCCTAAGGCTGGTGGATCAGGCCTGCCACAGAAGTGGCGATGGAGTCAGGCTTCATGAGTCATGGCTGGGCATGACTAATAGGAGGGTATGGCAGTCACAGAAGGAGCTGGACCCTGAGCTGGATGAGTAGCAAGAGGCAAGTGTAACTTCTTAAGAGAGGCAACAAGCATGGAGGCCTGAGCATGTCATCACTATGTTCTCATAAATGTGGAACTATGCTGGGGTGGGGGATGAACTTGTGTCATGATAATCTCTGTGCACAATCCTAAACTACACTGTGACCACTGTATTCAACAGCCAGCTCCCAAGATTCCTAGGGTTCTTGTACCTGGGCCTGCCGGGTTCAGGAGACAGACCTACCCTGGTGGTTGTGAAGTGTCTGAGGGATGTGCCCGGCTCCATTCTAAGTACAATGCATCTATCCCTGCATGCCTTGCGAGGGGAAGCAGGCATCCAGCTAGCTCAAGGCAAGCCAGAGGGAGTAAATGTGTGCGCACATGCAACAGTACTTGACTTGCAGTACCTGGATCTGCACCCAGCAACTGCACAGGCTCATACTCTTGGACCATGACTAAGGGTGTGGTCCTCAGGACAAGAAGGCTCATCTCTTATGGACTCAAGTGGAGTCCATAACTGGTTATGGACAACTTTAGGAATCTTAGGAGTCGGCTGTTAAAATACAGAGCCTACTCCCCAGCATAGCACCATACTTACCAGAACATAGACACCTATACCTAACAGGTATCCAGTGAATAGGACAAAGTTATACTGCATTAAAGATATATGGGCCCACTCGGTGATTCAGAGTAAAAGCACTTGGTGTCCAAGTCTGGCAGCCTGAGTTCAGTCCTGGTAGAACGAGTAAACCTATTCCTGAAAGCCATTCTCTGGACTCCACATGCATACCATGGCATATGGCATGTACCTGTCTACCTGCCCAACAAATTAATTAATTAACTAACAGCAGTTACACACAGGCGCCTTGCAGTGCTGGACTGCATGTGGCTTAGGTCAGTGCACATGCCCATGACTAGGGATGCTTTCCTGGCAGCCCTACTGGATGGTTTGAGTGGTACATTCTCAATATATACTTCAATTTACATGCATATGCTCATATACAGCATAGTTGTACATGTATGATAAAGGCATTCACACACAAGGAACACAAATGTAGTTGTGTACATGTGTATACACATAGCTAACACAATGCACGTGGACATGTGAATATGTATTCAGGTACACACATGCACATGCCTTGAACATACAAGCCCACAAGGACATGAGGAGCTTACTCCCACCACCACATGTGCGTGGCTTTTCCCTATTCAAAATGAGGTTCCAAGCCCCTGCTGCATCCCCGAGGCCAAGGGCTCCCTAGCTTTCACGGCAGCAGGCAGGATGTTACTGCTGTCATTCAGGAGATTACAGTGCTCATGGGTCACAGGAACACTGTGCTGCCCGCTGACCCCTGCTAATCCTGGCAGCCTAACCCAGCTTGACCTAGCCCCAGCTCTACAAGTCACCCCTACCAAGTCACTCTGGAGCCTGGGCTTAGAAGCTGAACTCTGGGTGGCGGCAGTCCCAACATGTGTAGAGGTGCTGGTGATACTCCAGGGCCAGGAGTGTCTCAGGGGATGGAGCCAGAGTGATCACACAAACGCCTTAAAACAACTCACCGCAGTTCCGTTGTTGTCCCGGAAGACATCCTGGTTGAAGTAGTCAAAGAGCTTCTTTTCCAACTGGAGCACGACCTGCAGGGTCAGAGGTGCCTCAGTGCCCCTGCATAACTCCCACTCCTCAGGCTGGGTGTGGTTGGTGGCTTCCCTTAGTCATGAGCCACTTACCTTCCGGTCATTGTCTGACTCCCGAAATATCAACTTTACAACTTCATTGGTATCAGCAGCCCGGACTGTCTGCATCGTGGCCTTTGTGCAGAGTGTCTGCAAGGAGACAAAGGTGCTCAGTCCCGGTCTATTCACCCAGTTCCCCAGTTGGCATCACCCAAAGGCCATAACCAATGGTTTCCCAATGTCTCCAATGGGAGAGGACAGGGATTGTCAAGTGTCAAGTGTTGCTTAAGACAAGGATTCTGAGAGTCTACCTGACAGTCCTTGTAAGTTATTCCTCAGAAGCCCCCACCCCAACCCCAACACAAAACACCAGGCTATACAAAGTCCTGACTGGTTGTAGCTGATAGTACAACACAGATGGAATATGCTCATGCTTCCACAAGAAGTGAGGCTTGGTTAGCAATGCCCATATCGGGCAGCAAGTTTAGCCCTTCAAGGGGGCTGGCTCCTTGCTGTTGCTGGCGGGCCTGAGCCTCCACATACCCTACGGGGCATGTCAAGCTGCAGTATGGGTCATAGCATGGGGCACTAAGCCCTGAAGGACCAGAGATATATGGTTAATAGGTCAGAATATAAATCCTGGGCTCTGGATAGGAGTCAGAAGAACTGAGGGCAGGGTGTGACAAGGACATAAGAGGGACAAGTAGCCTGACGAGTCTGCAGATGCTAAGCCAGCCTATTCCACCAAAAGGGTGGGTATGGAACAACCACCAACTTTCTTGTTGCACACTTGGCTGAGCTGTCTTTGGTGGTCCTGGACCAAAAGCAACCAGCCAGGGCATTTATTGATAATTAAGTTCATGCCTGTTTGAATTACTCTCAATATACACATGAAGAGGTCAATAAGGTCACTCCCCAAAGGCAGAACAAAGTTAGGAACTGCACCACTCTCCATCTCACCAGGCACAGGGGGCCACTGGGAGCAACAGCCCCCTCCCATCACTCCCCCCACCCTCCCTGCCCAAATACATACACTGCGAGACTCCCAGAGACAATGGCAAAACACCTCTTGGACAAATGAAGGTTTTAAGTAACTGTCCTGCTTTGATGGAGAAGATGAAGGGAATGGCTACCTTCTCGACCAACAGGTCAGTTACACAAAACAAATCAACCAGGAAGCAAGAAACTTAGCACATGAGCTGGGATTATAGGAGCTGTTTGGGGCTACTGACAGTCTGCAACTGGGTTATGTGTATGTGTATGTGTATGTGTATGTGTATGTGTATGTGTATGTGTATGTGTGTGTGTGTGTGTGTGTGTGTGTGTGTGTATGTGTATGTGTATGTGTATGTGTATGTGTATGTGTATGTGTATGTGTATGTATATATGTATGTGTAACAGTTTTTAAACAAAGAGAGTGAGTTTACTTGAGAAGAGGCCAGTTTACTGGAAGTAGCTGACGTTTTAAGGTCTCTGTATTGCAGAATCCCATGGCGGGGGGTGCTGTATGGACCCAGGAGAACTGCTTAAGCTTGAGGCTCTGCAGCTACATTCCTGCTTGTGGCCAACTGAGGTGTCAGACACCCAATGGGCACAAACCTAGGCACTTCTAGGCAGCTGTATCAACCCAGGACCCATCCTAAAGGATGGATGAGGATAAGGGGTGAGTAGAGCCAGCATTTCAGCCCAAACCTGCCACTCCCAAAACACACTCCAGGCCAGGCCATTGACATTCAGGGCACAGATCCCCTAACCCAGCCAAGCCCCCAAAGTAGCTTTTGGACTCTGTGTCACAAATCAGTCTGGCTGCCTTGGAACTGTGGAGGATTAGGACAAGTACCCAAACAACCGGGGGCATCAAGGCCACCCAGCCCCCTGCATCCCCTGGAGGTCCTGGCCCATCTTGATGCTAATGCGCTTAAGTGGCTTAAGCTGCTTTCTGTGAATGGGAGAAGGCTCTGGGTGGGGGCAGGCAGGCAGACGGCCATTGTGGCCACTGCAGGACGGTTCAGGAAATTCATAGTTGTGTCTCCTTGAAGGCTTCTACCCTCAAATATTAAAACCCTGCTTTATCTCACCAAGCTGGCAGCTCCCGAAGGATCAACATCTGAAGGTCCCCCAGAGCTGTGCAAGGGCCAGCCACCCCGCCTCTTTCTCCCACATCCCTTCCCATGGAACCTCCCCATTCACAGGTTGTAAAGGCTCCATCAGAACTGAGCAAGCAAAGCAGCCTTCTCTTGGCCTTTCAAATCGGGGAAGTCGTGACCACTCATGCAGAAAGCTGCCAGGCCCAGCCTTTCCGGCTCAACCTAAGGAAGGGATTTTACTCTATTGAAAGGAGAAGAAATACCCCAAATGCTATTTTTTAAAAAGCCATCAAGATCCATTTTTACCACCAATGGCTGCATCACATGGCCCTGGAAGGGGTGGGTTAGCTCTCAAAGGACTGTTTTGTCTCCTAGAATATGCTGGGATCACCATGCGCCAAGGATGGTCACCTGCCATTCCTGGTTTCTTGCTTCGACAGCTACCAAAGCATGATGCCTAGCCTGGCATCCCCAAGCACAGGACACTAATGACAGTGGAAGACAGCTGTTTTCTGTGCTATCAAACCACACAATTTTTACAGCTCATTAGATTTGCACAAAGGCACCCAGTAATCAGATGCCTTGATGTGAGTGCAGGCATTGGTCAACTCATCCCAGGGACTAAATCTGTCCATTTCCACTCGACTCAGCTGTCAAAAACACTCCTCACAGAGATCAAAACTCTATTAAAGGCAAATAGTCTGTTGGTCCTAACAGCAGACCAAGTCTTTCAAAGATGTAATGGTTAGCCTGTTTAGAAAATGCAAAAATCACCTGTGCTTTCCTTTAAAAAATCTACCATCTCATTTTCTCTCTTTCTTTCTTTCTTTCTTTCTTTCTTTCTTTCTTTCTTTCTTTCTTTCTTTCTTTCCTTTCCTTTCCCTCCCTCCCCCTCCCCCTCCCCCATCCCTCCCTGTCTGTCTGTCTGTCTGTCTATCTATCTATCTATCTATCTATCTATCTATCTATCTATCTATCTATCTATCTAGTGAGGTGGGTCTATTACATAGCTTTGGCTGTCCTGGAACTCACTACATAGACCAGGCCTGACCTTGAACTCACAGAGATCTGCCTGCCTCTGCCTCTCCCTGCAACAACAACAATAGTAACAATGACATTTATTTACTTGTGCACGTAGACATGTGAGTGGGTATGTGTATGTCACCACACATATGTGGAGACCACAGAACAACTTGTGGGAATCAGTTCTATTCTTCTACCATTTCTGTCCCTGGGATGGAAATCAGGTCATCAGCCTCAGTGGCCAAGCACCCTTACTCACTGAGTCATCTCACTGGTCCTTACCTGTGCTTTTTGACATACAGGGATACCTGAGCCTAGACAGTGACAGCCACCCTCAGCTGGCCTCCAACCTCAGAATAATCAGACTCTACTCCACACAAGGCCCTTCCCACACTGTCTCCTTATAGGGACTGGATAAGCTATCCAGGTTACAGCTATCCCAGAAGGAGGTGGCTTCTCAGGCCCAGGGTAACCTTCACATGGCCTCTGGACACTTTAGAATCTGCTTTGGTGACTTAAGGAGGTTTTAAGCATGCTTGCAAGTTTTGTTGATAATTTTGATAATGGTGCTTAGGGTACACTTTGTAAAAACACAGAAAGAGATTTTTTAAAAACTTTCTATCAACAAAGGAATCTGAGCAACACAGCTCTAAGCTCAGTGCAAGTGCATCCGGCTAGGCTGTCCTCCAGCCATTCTCCAGCTACTAAGCTGCAGAACCCAAATCAAACCACATTGCAGCCTCTCTGCAGTACCAAGCACGTAGTACCAAGTACACCTGCCTCCAAAGCCAACAGCATTCTTTAAGAAGCATATTTGTGCAAACTTGTCAGCAGCTAAGAGTCCAGCCTCCATCTGGAACTACCTTCAATGGGGCAGGCTCCTCTCTGTACCTTGCCATGGCATATGGTGGGCTCCACCAGTTTGTGTTTTCAGAGGATAATATAGCCCTGGGCTAGGCAGACAGGGACTCCTAGGTCAAGCTTTCATCACCATTCTCTATTGGTCTCTGGTGCCAGGGCTGGAGTGGACACTGTGTCCATCGATCACCTGGACACTTTGCCAATCTGTGGGGATTTTCAGGAAGCAAGGTGGTCCCTGGACCCTTGAAACTGGCTGGGTGTCAGGCAGGTACCTAAAGAGGCTTCTTGGAGAAATAAGCGGGGGTTAGAGCAAAGCAAATGAAGATTCTTGGGAGGACACCAGCCTGAACAAAGGCAAGGCACAGATGGGCAGGAGTACAAAGAGAGGGGCCATAGGCAGGAGCCTTTGAGAAGCAGAAAGGGTCGTAAGGGAACCCTGTGTTTAAAGACAGTGGAACTGAGTTAAGGTGGACAGTAGTGTAGGAACAGTGGTGGACATGGCAGAGTCAGCATGGAAAGCAGATGTACCAGGACTAAACGAGAGAGGTAATGGGTAGAATCATAGTGAGAAGCACAGATGAGGGGCCCATCTCCTATCACTCATGAGAGGCCAGAACAGGGACAGGGGTATACCCAGCAGTTAGGACCCAGGGGCCTATAGAGGCAAATAAAATCCTTATGTATCCCCAATTTGCCACTTTGTTCACCAAGGAGGTACAGTAAGTACATTTGTATTAAAGTCACTCCTCAGAGGAGCATGAGCAGCCTGAGACACTCTTCAACCTTAGCCTCCACCTGCAGCTGAGACCATGCCCTACTCGGTAGGTGCCCTTTTTGGGTCTCAAGGCGAGTAGTCCCAGAGATAACTTTGGTTTCTAGCCTGAGCATACACCTCCAAAGCAGGAGCAGTTAATATCACATTGTGTTAGATCCTGCTGAAGGTCACCCCACGGTGAGGAGCCGGCTCTGGTAGTCCTGGATGTCTACCTGGAGCTCCAGGGACCCATCTGCACTCTAGCCATGTCCCTCTGTGTCATGCTGGCACTGGAAGTGATAACTAATGCTGTGGAAGATGCATCCAGACAAGAGTACTAGGAGCAGGATTCAGTACCCTGCTGAGGGGCCTCTAGAAACAGCGGACCCAGAAACACCAAATTCTATACAGTGACTTGGTCTGACCCCAGATTCTGACCTGGGGATAGCTTTATTATTATTATTATTATTATTATTATTATTATTATTATTATTATT
>NW_026590767.1:10473157-10528520 GCF_907164565.1 Psammomys obesus | reverse complement strand
TTATTATTATTATTATTATTATTATTATTATTATTATTATTATTATTATTATTTTGTTGTTGTTGTTGTTGTTGAAAATTCATATAATATATTCTGATCATGGTTTCCCCTCCATTTCCTCTCAGATCCTTTCTGCCTCCTACCTACCTAACCCTATGCCATCTTTCCCTCTCTCTTTAGAAAGCAAACAGGAAAATTTAAAAAAGCCAACAAATCAGAATAAAAAACAACAAAAAAGAATTAACAAACAGAAACACACATGCAAAAACAAACCCCATTAGAACACAAAATTAGAAACCATAATATACAAACAGAAGACCAATAAGATAAAATAATCAAACAAAGCAATATGAGACTAAAAAAAAAATCTACAGAAACACCATTGGGTTTATTTTGTGTTGGCCATGTACTGCTGCTAGGCATGGGGCCTACCCTTAAGTGTGGTTTATATACTCAGTGAGACTCCATTGGAGAGAACCAGTTTTTCCTTTGCAAGTAGTTGCCAATTGGAGATAGTTTCTTGGTTAAGATGGGAGCTTGTGTCCACTTCCCCCTCTCAATGCTGGGACCCTATCTGGTTTGAAACTGTGCAGGTCCTGTGCATACTGACCATTAAAGGTTTTTGTTTGTTTGTTATGAGACAGGGTCTCTCTACATAGCCCTGGCTGTCCTGGAACTCACTCTGTAGACCAGGCTGGTCTCAAACTCACAGAGATCCACCTGCCTCTGCCTCCAGAGTTCTGGGATTAAAGGCGTACACCACCATACTCCATAATGGCTGTATTATCTTGGTTCGTTACTCAGACCAGGGTATCTGCTGGTAGATAGATGGATGAATGACTCAGGATGGGTGTCTATCCCTTGGTGACATACAGGGTTCCCCTGGCATTTCTGCAGCAGTGAAGGCATCTCAGGAAGGACCCTGCCAGGGCAGGTGAGAAACTCTTTGAGAGGATAGAGGCCCCAGTCCTCAGCTAGGGCTTAAGCCGGTCAGCATTAGCACTTGCAGCTCCCCTGAACACCTGAGAGGGAAGCACAGCTAGCATGAACTCACCAGGCCTGCTTGCCTGGCCTCTGGCTAGGGCACGGCATCTCTCAGAATTTGTCCCAGGGGAGACATGGGCAGATTGGTGGACAGCTCTGGACCTTGCAAAGCCACCAGGCACTCCATTGTCCAGCCCAGGACTGTGCTCTAGGAGGGGTTGATGCCTCCATTGTCTAAGGTAGCCTGTCACTCACCAGTAACTGCACAAAGCTGTGGGGGCAAGGTTTAATCCTGACTTTAGTCAGGAGATGAAAACCAGAGGCCAGATGTCTCCAGGCTGTTTAAAAACCCAGAGCCTCCTGGCCTTGCTTTTTTTTTTTTTTTTTTTTTTTCTCCTTTCCTCCAAGGGGCTTATAGGGTAGGAGGGTCAAAAGTTAATCACAAAGCAGTACCACCCCCTACCAGAATATGAGCAGCAAGGGGAGCCATTTTGGGCAAAATAAGAGTTAAACTACCCCAAGGAAATTAGACATCCCTCGGAGCCCAAGAGGAACATGAAGGGAACTAACTATGCCTTTAACTCCATTTGTAGTATCCAGGAGATCAGGTGCTTCAGTGCTTACTCCAATGAGCAAACAGAACCCAAAGGCTCCCTTGCTGTAGATATCAGTTGCTCTGCCAAATCAGCAAAGCAGTCAAGCCAAGGGTGGAAAGATACCACTCTTCTTAGGCTTGAAGGCCACACAGGAAACAAGCAACTCCTCAGAGGTAAAACCACCTTAAAACGGAAACGTAAAGCAAGCCTATACTTTGAAGCTGTGACATCCTCTGGTCTCTTACCTCACAGGACCCCTGTGGTACTCTCCTGAGGCAGCATCCCAAGCCTGCCAGGGGTTCAGGACCTAGCCCCATTAGCACCTTGGATGGAAGGCAAGCAGGGAAGCTGCAAATTTTACCTCTGTGAAATCTATGTAGCCAGCTGGACACCAGGTGACCAAGACTTACAACTTCTAAGTGAGACCTTGCTTGGCACTTCCACTTTATCTCCTCAGTCTGTGCTACTAAAAATCAGGCAGCTCTGCTTCCCACGGTGGTGGGGACATCCATGTGTTGGCAGCCTCAGGCTAGCTCCCCACAAGCCTTATCCAAGGTACTCTGAGATGGTCACACCAAGTTCCAGAGGCTTCTCTATGGGTGAAAATGTCAGACAGTGGGATGACTGGTTCTGCATAGTAAACGGCAGAAGTCTGTCTGTGCACGTAAATCAGCTAGTGGCCTCCTGCTCTTGAAAATAGTGCTTGACTCAGAGGCACACGGACTGCCTGACACTCATAGGCATTGCATGTGCCTATGGATGATGAGGGGAGGAAGGAAAGTGGGGTTGCTGGGAGGAAGGGGTGGGGGTCCGGCTGGACTCCTTCTAGGTAGAGTGTGGGGTGCTCACTCCTCACGTAGGCCACTCTTTGCTTGCTGCGGGCAACAGCTGGTGGGTGGGCTTAGAGATACATCTTACCAATTTTTCATGCCCGTCCTCTAAACATGACCCTGTTCCTGAGCCTTTATTCCTCTGACAACTTCATGCAAGAAAACATGCAGGCTCTCTGATAGCGTGAAATCAGGAACAATGGCCTGGGGACAGAGGGGCGAGGGGTGGCTGTGGCTGGCCAAATTTCAGCCACACACAGATGTTCCGAGGAATGTCTGAAAGCCAATGCTTTAAAAAGAAATGAGCCTTAAAACAATGTCTTCAGCAGCGAGGAGGAAGGTCAGTCCGGGCAGCTATCGGATCCTGTCAGGGCCCGACCACCGTTAGAAATTTCAGTGATGAGCTATACTGCTCTCACGTCCAGCTGGGCTGTGTGTCCCACACCAGTCTGTTCTCTCTTTCCTAGCTGAATTTTGCTTCACAGCACTACAGTTTACAGACATTTGAGCCACAGTCTCCAAGACTTCCTACAACTAGTGGTGACTAATGACAGGGAAACTGCAGAAACTCTGGTTTGAGGCAGCTGCTGAGGGGCAGCATTTCAGACCAAGAAGGGCAAGGCTGGCAGTGAAGCTGGAATGGCTGTGCTGCCCTCCCTTTATACTGCAAATGGGGCAGAAACTCCGAGCAATGTTTAAGCTTCTGGGTAAAGGACTCTGTATGGTGGTGGCCTAGAGCAGGGCTGGAAGACATAGGGAACTGTGGGGCTCCACTGCCTGTCCACACATGTCACCACTCATAAGACCCCCCTCAGCATCCATAATCAGTATCCCATCTCATCTGCACTCTAATCAGTCAGTGCCACTCACAGCTCTGGGACACACACAGGTGGGCGTGTGCAGGTGCTCCCTGCAGCTGACCTGGGAACAAGCTTCCCCATGAAACCCGAGCTGTGCTGAGATCACCAGCCTCCCTAGCCCCTGACAGCCCTGCAGGTGACTGTCAATGTCTCTGAACACAGCCTCTGCGCAGGGGGCAGCAGGGTCAGGTGACAAAGCCAGCAGGGCACAGGTCACCAACAATAAAGGCTGTGCTTTCATTGTGGGTCACTTCTGGGTATGATGGGCTTCAGGCTCTCCTGAACAAGTAAACTTCTTTCTGGCTTAAACAACTGAAGCCCATGTGGCAAACCTACGCTGGTCTAGGCAGCCAGATAGGTAGCAGCTGATGTGTGGCAAGAAACTGCTTGTGCCAAGGAGGCCCAGCCTGTCTGTATAGCTAGCACCTTGACAAGAGTGTGAGCCTATGACAGGCTCCTCACTGGAATGGTGGTCATAGACAGGGCAGAAGACATCCATCCTGCTTTCTTCTTCATGCCCAAGGCTTTTACTTAAATTCTAGCCAGGAAAATGTACAGAAGTAAAACTCTACGGACAACTTTGAACAACTTTCACGTGGCAGAGATGACGGTAGGACAGAAAGGGGCTGACAGCAGCCAGCCTGAGGCTCTACTAAAGGAGGGAAGGACTCCCAGTAAGCATTCCTAGACATGCGGATGGTTTCACACTGATGTCCCTTGAAACATGTCAAAGGATAATCCTTACCACTAAACTCAGATTTTGATGTCTCTAAAATGCAGAAGTGACCCACAGAATAACCATTATGGAGGTTAGATATAGTTCTTTTGGAATACTGAACATTAATACAAATTTGGGTTCTACTACATAGGATGCTGTTAAATTAACAGAATGTTTTTCCTTGGAATATTTCCTTGGAAATACTAATTGAAAATGTCCCCTATTGCTGCTGCAAATGCAGGGTGCTTAGACAATGTGACTCCACAAACCAGCCATCCCAGATCCAGAACACACCTGCCTCACCCATAAAATAGTGGATGAAGTTCAAGGCTTAGGTGCAGGTAACTGTGAAACAGGTACCAAGGACTAAAACATTAAATTGTGAGAATCCTCATGGTCTATCACAGTCCCAGGATAGCCACTCAAAATTTAAAGCATAAACAAGCGCTGTCTAACTGTTCCTTGATAACTGATGCCTATGGACATTATTTTAAATCTTATCATGTAGTTTCTAGAAAATAAGGGTGATTGGCAAGTCACTCAAATGACTTGGAAACAGGTGATGTTAAAACTTGAATTCATCACTTGAAAACAGTATCCTGAAAATTTCTCTGACATGAACTGCACCTCAGTCAGAAGTTAGCACACATAAAGGACACCACATGAAGAAGACATTGCCATCCTTATAGAAGTAAAAAGCCATCACAGAGCCGGCAAAGATAATACCACACTAGATCTAATTGTGTGGTTGTGTGGTGACTAAATGGCATATATAAATAGTACTGAATTCACCCTGCCAACTTTTCGTAGCTTGGACATTCATACACAGACACACACACACACACAGCTGCTTCTGGATGCACAGTCCTTGCACACCCCCATTTCCCTTGAAGTTGAGGTGGGAGTCAGTGGGTGCCTTGCCCCATAAAAAAGTTATATGTGGACAGGCTGTAGAACCACAGATGTACATACCAGCATTATGGCTATTGCTCTGATTATGGCAGTTCAGGCCCACACAGACACATCTGTGGCCTCTCAGGTGCCCAGTAAGGCACATTACTTTTATGCCCAGCACCTAAAAAATCCTCACTGATCCCAAACTTGAGTGTCCCAGAGCATCTCAGATAGCTCAACTGTACTCCACTGGGTAGGGAGGCAAAGCAGTAGACAGTCTAACCTAGAACAGGGAGTAGACTGGTGGCTGCAGGGCTGTGGGTGGCTGTCCAGTCCACCCTCAATGAGGCCAGCAGTTCCAGGCTGACTAAGCAACACCAGGCACAGGATTTTACATGATTTCCTGAGCTTTTTTGGAATGGGGTTCTACCTCACACAGGAGGCCTGAGAGCAAAGCAGGCAGGCCCCATCCATCACCCCAGTTCACCTCCTCTGACTTTCCAAAGAAATTAAGTTCCACTGAAGAGCCTTACCATTCTGGAGATCAGATGAAGCTATGAATGATGGCAGGAGAAATACCTGCTGGCCTGATATCACTGTAGGTCATGGGGCTGGGCACAAGGGCCTTTGTGCAAAGTTCAGGGCACACAAGTACATCAGCAATGGATGCTATTTGGGGAACTATCAGCATCCACAGAGGCCCCCTTCTCTCTCTTTCTCCTTGCTAGACACCATCAACTGTTCATCTAAAACCGAGTATCATAAAGACCCTGTCAACCTCTTCTCCCAAGATGGCTTGCCTTGAAGCAGCTGGACAAAGGTGGATGTGGTACCAATAAGCCTCAGTGACTTGTTCACTCCACCCAGGTAGGACAGAACCTACTTTTCCAGGAGTATGAACACAAGCTGAGGCTCAGGAGTAGCAGGAACCCATATCCAGGGCCCAGAAGTGTCTTACAGGACTGTTGACCTGTGGATCATGAGCTGTCTCAGCTATACCTGCAGCATGACTCCTTCAAGGCTGGGAAGGATGGAGAGAAAGTAGAGCACAGAGGCCCTAAAGGCTCTTAGAGCTGGGACAGGCCATGAGCGTACTTTGATCAGTGAGTCCAAAGATCTAGCTCCTCTAAGAAGGTCTTGGGTTAGAAAAACAGGGAAAACACTGGCTAATTAAGGTATGCAAATTGATCTTCACAGAAGTAAATACTCTGAATATAAAATCCAAACTGTTGTTATAATCTACTACAATATAGCTGCTGTTGCCAACCCTATTCAGAAATGGTCCAACCAGAGTTCTTCTGAAGTCATTAAAAATACATCTAATGATTTTAATTATGAATTCTGTTGCTGCCATTATTTTTTTTTAAAGCTTTGAAGCTGGGTGGTACTTTGTGTACACCCTCTCTGAGGCCCCACGATTCTTGGTACCTGAATGATGGAGGAATAAAATGCCCACTTGGACTTGAGGGAGCCCTGGCTAGAGAGGAAGAAGAGCTGCTACCATGACTCACTGCAGGGGACTAAGCTGGGTATACAAAGCGTTACTGGAACTGGTGAGAGCTATGGGCAGATCTGCCTGCACTCTTGACTTAGGATGCAATTCTAAGGGCTGCTATCCAGGTGAAGCAGGCCCTGAAGGGCCCATGGGAACGCTACCAGGCTCTGACACAGCAGTGCCCACTTCACACGAAGCCTAGGCTTTAATGCCCCTTGCTCACCTTCTATAATACAGGCGAAGCTCCATATTACAACGGGCTGACAAGGCTTGCCAGGGTAAGATCAAGGGCAACCACTGAAAGGCTGAGGAACAGGACTTAATTCTGGCCAAATCAAATAGCTGCATACACACAGCAGAGTAGACACCATTGTCACAAGCCACCCCTGTTCTCCGAGCCCCTGGGGATATGCTGGTGGATATGTGGGCTCTCTTGCTATGGTCTGGAACATGCCCATAGCACTTGTGGGCAATGCACACAGGGGCATAGCAGAGTGTTCTAACAAGGACCCAATGACCATAGGCAGCCAGCACTTCAGCTGGACCTCGCCCAAAAATAGTCCACTGGCTAAGGCAAGAGAGTCTTGGACTCTCAGGAGTCCTGTAGAGTCATTACCTCCCTGGCTGACTTACAGGAACCCCTGGATACCAGTAGTGTTTGGATACCAGGCGGCCAACCTGGTTTGCTGTTGCAATGGTCTTGCTGTTGCAATGGTCTTCATCGCACTGTGGACACCAGGGATTCTTTGAAGTGTTTTCCCAAACTGACATAGCCAACATTGACAACACCTCAGTGTCACTCTCTACTGTGTCCCAGGAGCCCCTCTGGAAGGCATCTGCAGTGGTGCCTTCATTGGGCCCTGCTCTAAAGCAGGCACAGCTGGTACATGAGCATGTAGCTGTCAGCAACTGGCAACAGGATTTTGAAGATGATCGGCTTCCAAAAATGCATCTATCATCACCACTGATGGGAGGTGATGGACAGCAGGTGTGGTGAGCCCAGACCATGCAGAGACAGGCACGACTGGCACCGCTGTCACTCTGCGTCACCATGGCCAGCTGAACACTCCAGCTGCCAGTTGCCACTGTGCAAGACATAAAACATACCCTCCAAGCAATCCCAGCAGCAGGACTGTGCTGGAGGCTGCATTATTAATTAGAGTAATGGCGCGTGGTCCTGTTACATGGCAGGATAATCGTGTTTAATTTGTGTATGTTTTAATTATGGCTTAAGCGGTGCCAAATTTGATCACAGTATCATCTTTTCAGTTCTGCTCTGCAAGCATGTTTGCATTAATTTGCATTTGAAACATAAGAAGCTGCTCTTCCTGGGGGCAGTGCCTCACAGCACTGCACACAGAGCCTCTTTCACAAGCCTCCCATCCCATCCCCACATTCCTCCCTCACTGCAAGTGACAAGCAGGTCTCTACTGTGTGCTCCAAGAGCTTCCAGAGCCTAGAGGCTGGTCCCTTCCTGGAGGCACCCCAGAGCCAGAGCCCACCCTCCCTGCAGGATGAACAATGGCTTCATTTAATGTGTTTAATTTACTGAGATTGGGCTTAGCTCATTGGCCTTTCATTGTTTTGGAGATGGGTTTAATTAACCTCTGATGAATCTTGCCAGCCAGTGTGATGGCATGAGACCCCAAGGGGCAGGGCTATCAAATGGGCCCTAGTTCCTGAAAGAGTGGGATCTCCTCCCCTGTCCAGGATGACAGGAGAACTGAAGGGGGGCTGTTCTCGGTGGGGACCCAGGGTACCAAGAAAACAAAACAAAAAGCCTAGGCTGTGCCAGACACTGAAAACCAAGCTCTGCATTCTTTTTAGGAGGGAAACCACCTGTAGATGACATACCTGTGTGCTGGGTATCTCAGACGCCAGCTACCCACAGCCCCAGGACTGTTTTCCAAGAAGACATCCTTCTGCAGGCACCCTGTGTTGTGAACAGCACATCTTTGTTCTTATGACTGTGTCTGTCTGGGACTATTCTGATTTTTCACTCCTCTCAGTTTTTACTCTGCCTTTCAGAAACATAAAAGCCACTTGGGGGTGACCTGTCAGAAATGAGGGTACAGAAATTCCTAAGGGCACTTGGGCTACAAATGGTCTGCAGGTATGTACACCGAGGCACCTGAGGCCCTTCCGGGAAGAATACGCAGTAAGGAAAGACCTGGCACTCCAAGTGGCCGTGTCTGTGAACTAGGTTTCAGTTAAAGGCCCACAGAAGCCATTATAGGTAAGCATGGAGCATGGTCTGGCTTATTCCTGTGGTCCTAGGTGGGGTTGAGGCTTACTTCTTTCTTGGCAAAAGAGTCCATGTGGTTGAGTGAGACAGTAGACAGAAGAATGGGCCTGGGGCAGGCAGTGTGATGGGCCTCTCAAGGTGGGTAGGGGGATCATGTGCCATGGAATTTTATACAGAGCTAGTAGCGGTAAAATCACAAGAATGCATGGTGTTTAATCTCAGAGCTACAACCTTTGTGTCACTTAAAGGGCTTAAAAACACCTATACTAAAAAAGTGTTTGCTTTACTTACATAATAAAGCATATTCAAAATGTCAAAGTAAGCTTTATTGGCTGAATGAACAGCAGCTACCCATAGGGTTTTAAAAGGTTCAAAACCCCTTGAGGAGATCTAAGATATATTCATTAATTTACCGAGCAAATAATCCAGTTTAAGAACTACTGATTCCCCCTGCCCCCAACTCCTTTGCAAGTGTCACACTAATAGTAGGGACAAAGGCTCCAGGCTTCTAAAGCAGGAATGGCCATATACCAGGAGGAGTGACTTCGGGAAGAGCTGCAGTCATCAGGAGGCCCACCACAACAGCAAGTGTCCAGTGCCAATGATCTCAGCACCCTGTTGTGCCTCCTCCCTGAGGAGGAGTCTTCCTTGGTGGTGTTACAGCCACCTAGGTCATCCTGTCCCATCGCAGTGGCTTTGAGAAGAAAACTGTAGAGGGTGCTGTTCGTAATCACCAGAAATGCTGATTATGGCCACAGCACAACCATGCTAGTAACTTCCTGTGGGAAAATGCAGGCCAAGAGTATACAGAAGGAAAGCACCCCACAACATATGTCAAGTAGCTGCCATGGCCCTTCTCAGGCAAGGCCCAGAGAAGCCATCTTAGGCAGTGCCCTGTTACCATGTCATCTAATACCTGGGGGTGAGTGGGCACAAATACAGCAGGCATTTACAAGAGACCTGACACTGTGGCTACCTTGCTTATGGCTGGAGACTCTTCCTCTACACGGTTGGGTCCTCTCCTCATAGCTGGAGACACTGTCTGTCCCTTCTGTGGGAATCTGCATAACAGATCACAGTGCTGCCCCCTGTCGTGAGTGAGACAGTGCCACAGGTGGAGCACTTCAAAGAACAGCTGGGTCTCTGGCTGGAGACGCCGCATTGTGGACATCCCAGTACTGTTTCCAAGATGGATAAAGACATTTTATTCATGGCTAAGGAAGCTGAGTCGAAGTACAACATGATAGCAAGTCCATGGAGGGCATTTCCTCAAATACAAAGATCCTTACATTGGTGACAAAGCTTCATCTGGACCTGCCCCAGGCTAGCCCTGCCTGGGTAAAAAGAAACTTTTAATCTGGCTCCTTAGCTGCCTGGATGCTCTAGGCCATGTATCCTGGAAGGGATGGTACAGGCAATGTAGTTGCATTAGTATCTGCTCAGCCATAAATGGGGAGAATGTCCAGGTCCTCTGGGCCAGCAGCAGGCTATCGGTGAGACTTTCAGTGAAGCAGGAGCATCACTTAGCAAACTTAGAGCAAGCCCTCTTTCAGCAGCCACCCCTCTTCCTTGGAAAACCCCTCTCTAAAGTGTGCCTCCTGTAGAATCAAGAGGACTACAGGCCACCTGGGTGGTTTTGCAGATCCATCAATCTGCCAGCAGATGACATAAACTCACCCTCCATGAGGCCAGTGTAGCTCAGCCTGTGCTTTGGATACACCTAACATTCAGCAGACCGCCATAAAGGCCAACAGCCTTCTGACAGACCAGGAGGCAACACTGATTTTGATGTAGTCTGAGAGCCCTGACTCCTCACAGAGGTAGCGGCACCCATGAGAAACAAAACCCATCCACACCTTGAGAGCCCCCGTGGCCTGTGCAGCAAGGCAAGATCTCCTGGTGCTTTCTCTGAGTTCCCACAGTCCATTCTTCAGTCCCCATCATGCTCTGACCCACAGCAAAGGAGAGGCAGTAGGGAGACAGGGTGTCTCCCACCTACCACCCTTTGGTGCCTGTTCCAGCCCCACTATCTCTTGGCCTCCTGCTCAGCAAAGTAGCCAACACAGTTCTGGCTAGAAGCTAATAGGAAGCTATGTGGTTTAGGGCAGACTGATGACCCCCTGGGCACTTATTGGCTTTCAAGGGGGACACAAAATGCAGAATGCTTTATTTCCATGATAACTGCAGCTGCCCAACTCTGCCCAGGTGCCATAAGGAGGCAAAGGTCAGGCAGCAAAGCTAATGGCCCTGGTGAGCTCCTTCCTGGCTTTGCAAACAGGCCTACTGTATGGAATAGCCATATGTGCTCTCACCCACACAGCAAAACTGTCCTCCCACCGAAACACACCTTAAAGAACCGATTCAGAGAGTGCCCACTATCCATTCTGAGTCTGTCCAGACTGGCTTTTTCTTATGGCCCATGCTCCATCCAGAAAAAAAAAGCCTACTGCGAAGAAACTTCTCTGACTTTTCCCTAACCACAGGCAGCTCTGGGTCGACTGGCACTGGCCTTCTAAGAGTCCTTTACTCCCACACTAGCCTCTCTGCTCCAAGTGGAGCCTCTGGAGAGTTAGGGAAAACATTATTTGCAGCAGGACTGCTGGCCTCAGGCAGCAAGCTGGCAAATCAGCCCAGAAACTCAAGCATAAGAAAGTGCAGGTCTGGGAAATAAGTCTTTCTGGCCTCCAGTTGCTACCCTCTTGGTATACTCTCAACAACTTTGCACACAGTGACAGAGATCTCCAAAGGCAGATCTTCCTCCCACTCATTTCAGACTTTTGTTCATGAGACTGAGAATGGACACCAAAAGCCCAGCAGGACAGTGCAGGATTCCATATTTCCATAAGGAATCTAACTGTCTTGGAAATTGTATAGGCTCCAGAATGGGTGTTCTTTTCCTTCCTCCTTAATGGCTGGGCTACTTCAGAGGCTGAATGGACAGTTGGGGGCAGGGAGCCTGAATAGGTCCTCTGCATATATGTTTTGGTTTTGGTTGTGTCTTTTGTGAGACTCCTAACAGTGAGAGCTGATGGGTGGGAAGTGTCTTTGACTCTTTTGTCTGCTCTTGAGACCCTTTTCCTCCTACTGAGTTGTCTTGTCTAGCATTGATATAAGGGTTTGTGCTTAGTCTTATTGTTATGCTGTGTTTGGTTGACATCCCTGGGAGACTTGATTTTTTTTTTTTTTAAGGGAACCAGAGGAGTGGATCTGGGGGAGAGGGAAGGTGGGGGAAGAGGCTGAAAAGAGTAGAGGGAGGGAAACTGTGGTCAGAATGTAATGTATGAGAGGATTAAAAGGAAAAAAGATGCATGGCTACCAGGAGACACTGAACACCCAGGATCCCCCCTTCCCACTACCCACTGCACATCCAGGGATGACAGCTGCATCCACTGAATATTCAGGGAAGCCCCCTGCACCTACTGGGCATCTAGAGAGACCCTTTGCTCTACAAAGTTCAAAATGTAACCTGTATGCCTGCCCTGATGAGGTACCCTTAGCTTAATTAAACATAGAAGGATTTTAATGGCACATCACTCATTTCTATCAACCAAAGGGAGACACCTGCTCAGCTGTCTTTAAAAAATAATTTTCTACTGAGGATGGAAGATTAATGTGTGACAATACTTGGAACTGAGACTACTAATGAGAAGACAGTAATGTGAGGTACTGCATGACTTTATGCTGTTCTTTCTGTGGCCCCTGAATGTGAATTACCTACTGTTGCCACATGCTTTAAAAGTCCCAGGGCAGGTGGGCATGAAAGGTGAAAGGTGGGAGGTGTCTCACTTTTCTGCAACCTCCACTTTTGTTGCCACTAGGGAAGGTGGTGCATCCTAATCACATAAGAACCGGGAGATAATAGTTGCAAAAAGCCAGAGCTCAGGGTGCCAGCAGTCATTTGGTGCAGACTCGGGAGCTCACTACAGAGAAATCTGCCCCTTAAGCCAACACTGTAGGACTTGCTCCCATTGGCAGGATACTTTCACCGCACAGTTTCATTCCAACCTCAGTGGCCACATCACTTGTCTTGGGGCCAAAGTTTGCCAGCTGTAGTCACTCTAGGGACTCCAGGACTCTGTTATTCAGCCTAGAGCTCTTACAGTAGTCAGCATAGCTTTGGAGTTCCCCAAACTAAGCGAACCTTGATTGATTAAATCAAGTAGAACAACCAGTTTCCTTGTGTTTGATGAGGGTTAAACAGTGAGATGAAAGTTTCCCAGTGGGAAACACCCAGAGACCAACAATCTCCAGCTCTACAGGTATCAGAGTGGCAGTTCACAGTGGTCTCCAGAGGCTATTTCCTATTAGACTGCAGGACAGAGGGATGCCTATTCCTAAAACCAATAATGGCTGACTGGCTGAACAACTGTACAGACATCCCCTCTCTATAATCTATGAAAATGGTGACATGAAAGTGGCCTAAACAGATAGCATTTCTCTGCCACTAATTTGTTTGCCTCAAGGAAACTCAATGCCCAAGCTGAATAGGAAACCCATGCTCACCTACCTCTACAACAGACTTGGAATCCAGGCGGAAGTTGAAATCACCAAAGACAAAGTAGGAAACCTTCTCAAATCGCTGGTCAATGATTCTGGGAGGAGAAAAGGAGAAAGTGGTTACTGACACTGCAATGCTGAACAGCCCAAAAGGGCCTAGACCAGCTATCCCTCCATGCTCCCCAAATGCTTTCTGCTACAAAGACACTATGGTGATTGTTTCTTGCATTGCAAAATCTAGCACAAAGGCTACCTACCATCCGCACACTACAACCAAACAGCACTCAACTGTTCTTTGCTGGCCAGGAACATGTGGAAATAGAAGTGCTAACAGGACTAGACAGATACTTGAGGGTGAGAACAGCATTCAGAAGAAGCAGGAAAAACTGACGGAGAGCTTGTCTTAGGGAAGAGGTATGCTTATGTTTGCAAGGAGGACCCTATGGCCACAGCAGGACAGTGCCTCGGCTGTGCACCTTGCCCTCCTTAGAGATTATGAGCTCACTCTTAACTCTGCAGTGGTTACACTCCACCCAGACGCTTCCAGGTCACACATGATGAGGGGTGCCTGTAATAATACACTGGCTAGCACATGCTGCTTTGCTGAACAACTTTTCCACAGTCTTTGCCAATCGCAATCACTTTGTGAAGAATTTTTCCCATTGAGAGATACAAACACACAAACATCCGGCAGAAGAACACATAGAAGCTTCCCTTAAAGAGAGGTGCGGGTCTCCCAACTGCCACCCTTGACAACACACATCAATAACTCTCCTGCTCCTGAGGCACGGTAAGTGCTCCTTATTGCAGATTTGAAAGTGAAATGAGGACCATTTACAGCACAGGATTCTCTAACCAGATACCAGTAGAACAAAAGTGTGCCTTCTGTTGGAGGTAGTTATTGCAGAATTCACTGGCTACCCCAGTCTTACCCATGTTACCTGCTGTGGCAAAGTCTAAGGTAGAACAAGGGACAGGCTCATGTTTAAAATAAAATAATGAAATAAAATAAACTTGATGGTTGGGGGAGATGGCTCACTGGGTAAAGGGGCTTGCTCCACAAGCATGAAGACCTGAGTTTGAATCCCCAGCATCTACTTAAAAAGCCACATGTGGCTGTGTGCTTATAATCCCAGCATTTAGGTTGAGATGGGAGGGTGAAGACAGGCAGATAAACCCTGAGAGCCGGCTCCCTGGCTAGCTAGCCAAGCCTAAATGGCCAACTTCCAGTTCAGCGACAGACTTTGTCTCACAGAAAAAATGTAGACTATCAGAAGAAGCCACTTCATACCTTGTTCTGCCTTCCATGTGTGTGCTCTACTCACATCCAATTACCAAACAAATGAAACACACAACACACATGAAACAAAAGAACAGAGGGAGGAGGAATGGAGAGAAGAAAGAAGGGGAGGAAGAGGAGGAAAAGGGAAAAAGAGGAGAAAGATGGGGAGAAGAGGGGAGAAGGAAGAGAGAGAGGGAAGGTAGCAGTCAGACTTTCTCAGTTATCCTGACTCCAGTGTCTGGTGGCTGCCAGGAAGTCCAGTGTGTCATGCTGTGGCCTGGTTATTGCTATCCTGCTATAGATAGGCTGCTGTCAGCATCAATGAGTACCAACAGAGGGTGTAGGGTTGGCAGAGAGGAGTACATAGAGCTGAATTCAGGTTGCAAGGGGTGCTACAGGCCCAGAATCCTGGAAAGTAGCAGAGCCAATAAAGCCCTTGATCGTTAGGAATGCGCATCTGCTATGTGAAACTCTTATGGCTTGCTGTTACACTGGTTTGCAATGAAAGTATGAAAGGTGTCCAAACCCTGGGTTGGCAGAATGTAGTCACTGGGAGGAAGCCAGGTGCCCTGGTGGAGAGTTCTGTGCTGCCAAGGCTTCTGAGAGGCAGGAGAACTCTGCCCACTGGCCCAGGCTGAGAAGAAGTCTTCTCTACTGGCAGGAATCTGGTCTTTAGTTTTTACATCTGTGGGTTGCTGGGCTTGTCAACCCACAAGGGTTTCCCTCTTGTTGCTGTTCCTTCCATTCTACTCATGCAACTTGAAACCTGCCCTTCCAGTGCTGTGCCTTTCCCCTTCTGTGTGGAGCAATCTACAAGGTAGTTATTCTAGCTTTCCCAGAAGGCTGACTGGTCTGACAGCTCAGCATGGGGCTTTTTTGAGACTACCTACTGTTTTCCATAGATTTTTAAAACAAACATTATTCCTATATATCTTTGACTAATATGACTTTTTATAAAGTTTTTTTAACATTCTTTTAGAAATTCTCCAGATCTTTTCATATTCCTCTTATGGAAAATTTGCTGTATCCTCTGGTCAAATTCCAGGAAAAGTTCTGTCTTTCCTCTAATAGGAATTACGATTAATTTAAATGTTAATTTACAGAGAAAGTGCATATCTTAACAGCAATGCAGATGGCTAGCAACTTCACCTACTTTTTAGAAATTCAGTGAGGGAGTGGAGCCCTTTCACAGCAGGAAGTTTTGAGTCTGGTTAGGCCACAGTCTGCTCAGCTTCGCCCCTTCAGCCCTTTCTCTTCCTGCTCACCCAGTGGGGGCGCACTGCTTGCAGTAGTGAGGGGAGTAGGACTCATTCTGACAGGACCCTGTCTGTCTCTCAGCAGGAAGAGATCTGAATCACCTTTAGAAAATGGCTTTCTGCATGCTTGCTTGCTTTTTTTTCTTTTTCTTTTTTTTTTTTTTTTTTTTTTTTGAGACAGGGTTTCTCTGTGTAGTCTTGGATTTGCTTTGTAGACTAGGCTGTCCTTGAACTTGCAAAGATACACCTACCTCTGCTTCCCCAAGTACTGGGGTTACAGGAGTATACCACCGCGCACAGTGGCTTTTTCTTTTTTAACTGAAAAAAAAAGATTGTTTCATACAATATACTCTGATTACTGTTTCCCCTCTTCCAACCCTTTCCAGCTCCCCACCCTACAACTGCAAGCAGGCAAACAAATAAACAGAATTTAAAAAACAAAGTGAGAAAACACACACACACACACACACAACCCATAAAAACACAAAACAGGAAACCATAATATTTGAGCAAAAGACAAATTAGACAAAAATAAAAAATAAAAAAATCCAAACAAAGCAATATGAGGCCAAAGTTTACAAAACTACCATTGAGTTTCTTTTGTGTTGGTCATCTGCTGCTGGTAATGGGGTCTGCCCTTAAATGTGGTTAGTATATCCAGGGAGACTCCATTGGAAAAAAAACTAATTCTTCCTTTGCAAGTTGGTCACAAGTGGAGATAGCTTCTGGGTTAGGGATGAGACATCATGACTACTTTCCCCTGTTCAGTACCAAGACCCTGTCTGGCCTGTCTGTTTGGGCCTGTGCATGCTCTGTGCATGCTTCCACAGTCTCTGTGAGTTCATATGTGCATCAGTCTTGTATCTGGAAGACACTGTTTCCTTTGTGATATCTTTAAAAGAAAAGGAAAACTATTCCAGACAATCTGCAGATGACCAGGAAAATCCACCCTGTTTTACAGAGCCAGAAGGTGATATGCAAGCTGTTGGGGGAAAAAAAAAAAAGATACTATGGTCCTGGACCCTGTGCTGGACCCTGAATGCTACAATACTGACCCAACAGGCAAATGATGTCCTGTGGTATAATAATGGCATGGCTGTTATGGGAATAACCAAAGTTTCCCCTTCTAACCAGCCCCTAAGCAACTATTTTCTGACTGGATTTAAAAGTGCTCCTCAGGGGAAACTCATGCTTGATGCTGTAAACCTGGTCAGAAGTGCAAGGCTGGGGAGGTCTTAAGCCCTAGGAGGAACCTTCCACTTTGTTTTGCTAAATGTTCGTGTTGTCAAACTGCCTTCTAATTAGGTATGTTTATACCCACAGATTGTTCTGCTCTCAACTTTGGTCAGAAAAATGTCTTTCTGTAGTGGGCAGTGATTAATGCAGAGAGTCATGGCTGGTCAAAGAGCTGAGGATAAGTGATGGTTGAATGCTCAGCCCTAAAAGAAACATCTTTATCAACACCAACACCACTCTCTGGCCATCAGGGTTGGGGAACAGTGCAGAAGGGAAATGGGAAAAAATTAAGATGTGGAACAGTGCTGTAAAATGCTGTCTTCTGGACACGACACATTTGTTACACTCATGGACTCACCACAGCTGGGGTTACCACATCTAGCTGCGGAGCTACTGGTAGTTGACAGCTGTGGGGAGGAGGAGTCCATTATCTTGGGAGTGTGGCCCGACAGGGTGCCCACGCTCCAGTGGATGACCACACCCACACGTGTACAGGCATCACTAAGTGGACTTAGTTATACTGTTTAAAGGACATGAAGGTGAAGGTGGGAGGGGGTGTGGTGGGGTTGGAAGAAGGCACTGTGGGGGCTAGGTATGATCAAGACGCATGAAATACATGTATAAAATAGACAAAAATATTAAAAAAAAAACCCACTAACCAATATCGCAATGCCAACTTAGGGTGTAAGAAAGGACTTAACCAGTGAGGACATCGGCCCTTGTAGCAGGGACTCATAGGTGCTGTGCAACAGGTAACAAGTCCCACCAGAAGTCCAGAGAAAGCAGAGGACCATTCGGACAGGAACAGGAACCCAAGAGGCCTACTGCCCTCACTCTCACCCTGCTTGCCTCATTCTCTCCTACACTCAAAAGGCTGTAGACTAGCTTGTAACCTGCTCTATTTCCACAGAGCTCAAGCTGTTTCCAACATCTTTGTTTCATTTTTTTTCGGTGCCCTAGACTATCCGTTCCTGACTTGTGGCCACCCTGCCCTCCTTCCTGGGAGATGGAAGGGAGGGGAAAGACACCTGAGGCCAGTAGAGCAGCAAGATTCCCATGGCTTGGACATAGTGGGCTCTTTGAAGAGGGGCCTAGGCTTCTCCTCCCAAGATTCCCATTCCTTCTCCTCTATGGGCTTCTCTCCTGCAGAGCAGTTGGACAGAGGCCCTCACTGGGGACAGAGTTGGGCAGGTAAGTGGGCAGCCAGGTTCCATGACAGGGTCTGCTCTATTTCTCAGGGCACGGTTTCATAGACTAGATAGTAATCAGACCTTTGTGTTCACAGGCTGGTTCTGCACAGTGAGAGCTGGAGAGTCCTAAAGAGCATGGGGTTGGGAGAATGCAAGGGAGAACACAAGAATGCTGTACTGGGGGTCTGCCAGCAGCTCTGATGCCCCGTGCCGATGGCACTGTGCCATACATAAGCATCACATCTTGTTTCTTCTAATTCTTCTAGTCCTTCATCTTTTTCCGGAACTGTATTTTAGTAAAACAAAGCAAATCTCTAGCTTGTGCTACCTGCAAGAATGAATGCTATCACATTCCAGACAGAGGCACTTTATATAGCTAAACATTTACTATTTTATCTTGTAATTCAGAGTATCTACCATGAGAAAGCACAAGAACAGAGCTGCTGAGATGGCTCAGAGGGTGAAGGTGCTTGCTGTTCAAGCTTGGAGACCTGAGTCTGAAACTTGGGACCCACATAAATGTGGAAGGACAGCACTGACTTCATAATCTCCATGTGCTCATTGTGGAATACGCCTCAGGAAAACAAGAAACAATAAAGACTTCTGGGTTAACAAAGTTTACTAGTGTGGTTTTTTTCCTTTCTACTGCTGTTTGTTTTCTGGTGTTAGAAGTCTTGTTATGGCTTTAAGAGCAACAATCAATAAATGGGACCTCATGAAACTGAAAAGCTTCTGTAAAGCAAAGGACACCGTCATCAAAACAAAACAACTGCCTCCAGATTGGGAAAGGATCTTCACCAACCCTTTATCTGACAGAGGGCTAATATCCAGTATATATAAAGAACTAAAGAAGCTGAAAAGCAACAATCCAAGTAATCCAATTAAAAAATGAGGAACAGAGCTAAACAGAGAATTCTCTGTAGAGGAATATAGAATGGCAGAGAAACACTTAAAGAAATGCTCAACGTCATTAGCCATTAGGGAAATGCAAATCAAAACAACCCTGAGATTTCACCTTACACCCATCAGAATGGCCAAGATGAAAAACTCAAGGGACAACATATGCTGGAGAGGTTGTGGAGAAAGGGGAACCCTCCTCCATTGCTGGTGGGAATGTAAACTGGTACAACCACTTTGGAAGTCAATCTGGCACTTTCTCCGACAATTAGGAATAGTGCTTCCTCAAGACCCAGCTATACCACTGCTAGGCATATACCCAAAATTTGCTCAAGTACGCAATAAGGACATTTGCTCAACCATGTTTGTAGCAGCTTTATTTGTAGTAGCCAGAACCTGGAAACAACCCAGATGTCCCTCAACGGAGGAATGGGTACAGAAATTGCGGTATTTTTACAAAATGGAATACTACTCAGCAATCAAAAAAGAGGAAATCATGAAATTTGCAGGCAAATGGTGGGATCTAGAAAAGATCATTCTGAGTGAAGTATCCCAGAAGGAGAAAGACAAACATGGAATATACTTGCTTATATAGACCTAAAAGATCTGATAAACATAATGAAATCTATACACCTAAAGAAGATAATCAAGAAAGCGGATACGAGGTATGATGATCAATCCTCATTTAGAAAGACAAATGGGATATGCATTGAACATATGACAGGAGTCAACCGCAGAAAGCATCTGAAAGACTCTACCTAGCAGTGTTCCAAAGTAGATACTAAGACTCATAACCAAACCTTTGGCAGAGTGCAGGGAATCATATAAAAGAAAGGGAGTTTGATGTGGAAAGGATAGGAGCTCCACAAGGACCAAACATATCTGAGCACAGGGTCTTTTCTGAGATGGACACTCAACCAAAGACCATGAGAGGATAAAACCTAGAACCTCTGCTCGGATGTGACCCGTGATAGCTCAGTAATCAATTGGTTTCCCATAGTAAGGGGAACAAGGACTATTTCTAACAGGAACTCAATGACTGGCTCTTTGACCTCCCCACCTCCCAAGGGAGGAGCAGTACTGTTAGGCCACAGAGGAGAACTTTGCAGCCAGTCCTGAAAATACCTGACAAAACGGAGTCATATGAAAGGGGAGGAGGTCCTCCCCTATCAGTGGACTTGGAAAGGGGCAGGGAGGAGATGAGGGAGGGAGGGTGGGATTGGGGAGGGAATGAGGGATACAGCTGGGATACAGAATTAACAAAATGTAACTAATGAGAATAAAAAAAAAAAAAAGTCTTGTTATAAAGCCCAGCTTGGCCTAAAACACTTGTCTCTGCCCCCAGAGTACAGGAATTACAGATAAGCACCATTCTTCCATTACTTATACCTCTCTCTCTCTTTTTGTCTCATTTTTGCTTTTTCAAGACAGGGTTTCTCTGTGTAACTCTGGATGTCCTGGAACTCACTCTGTAGACCAGGATGGATTCAAACTCATAGCGATACACCTGCCTCTGCCTCCTAAGTTCGGAATCAAAAGTGTTCTCCACTACCACCAGGCTACTTAACTTCTCTTAATGGGAGTGAACATTACAGTTGATCTACCTTTTCATGCATGTCCGTAGGAATGACACACTTTAGAAGCCATGTCCCACTTGGGCATGTGCTATATACATATGTCATAGACAAATCACTGGTGTGTTATACACACAGGTTACAGATATGTACATCTAACTTCACAGCAAGCATCCATCTTTACAGAGAGGGGTGGCAAAGCAGGGAGGAGAGCTGCTAACTGCATTCATCAGTACTGGTTCTTGAGCCAAATACATTTGGACTACATCCTCACATTTAAAGGTTCCATATCTTTTTTTCCCCGTGTCTTTTAGTATAGTGTGTGTAAACCACCTCAAGCTCTGAGCTGGAAAGGGCACTTTGGCTTTTCCTGTAGTCAAAAACCACTAAGCAGGTATCCAAAGCTGCCTAGGTTATGCTGAAGCCCCTTGTAGGCTAATGGCACCCATAGACCACAGAATATAGAACAAACCAAAGCTGAGCTCAGTGTAAAAGCATCACGGGGGAAGAGCGTTCACAGGACACTAAGGTGTATCTATGTGGACAAGTGGATCCATAGGCTCTTGGGTGGGACAGTAGAAGGCAGTACCTTTTTCTATCTTATCAACTGGTGAAAGCATTTAACACAAGGGACTGTGTTACATTTTGATTTGATGAAAGCAGAGGCCTGCAAAGCAACATAAAAGCCTGGTCTTAGAAAAGCCAACCATGCTGGGTTTAACCATTCCTTTAATCCCAGTACTCGGGAGGCAGAGAGGCAGAAAGTCAGAGAGACACAGAGGTAGAGACAGAGGGATCTCTGTGAGTTTGCCAGATTATTCTACAGAGCTAGTTCCAGGACAGCTAGGGCTACACAAAGGAACTCTGTCTCGAAAAAAACAGAAACAGCAGCAGCAACAACAACAACAACAACAAAAAACAAAATACATACACACACACCAAAAAGAGGAGGAGAGAAAAGAAAAAAGAAACCACCAACCATAGAAATGTACATCTACTTGGCTAATCAAAAGGCAGAATCCATGCTGAGCTAAATTATTTTAAAAGCCCATTTCAGATAAGCCAGTGCACTAACTTTGGATTCTTGTGTGCTTAGTGAGAAAATGCTGCATTTGGGGCCATTCCTCATGCAAGAGGTGCTGATGGGTCCTAGCTGGGCCCCACACTGGGCTTGTGATGACCCAGGAAGGCAATTTCACTGGCTTGTCTTGATTCCTGTAAGACTATCATTAAAAACCTAAACTTTATCATGCTTTTTGCCCTGCTCTTTTTGATATAATAGCCCAAGCCAATTAATAACAACGCCCATCTCTGAAGGTCGTACAGAAGCAGCAAGATAAAGGGGCTGTCACGGCCCAGGCAATCGCCTGAGTGCCAGGCCGGCGGCCCTCACAGCACTCACTTTTAATTTCTACATAGTGCCATTTGGGCCAGAAAAAAAAGAGTTGTTTTAAAATTAATTACCTTGTCAGTAGCTATTATGATTAAAAAGTAGGCCCACATCAATATCATGTGCCTTATTCAGAAAGAGAATTACAAGAAGAGCCATAAAAATCAATTTTTTAGACCTGGAAATGGTGTCTCTTGTTTGACAGGTGATTCCAGGATGTAACAGCCCCACTGGGGGAAGGGTGGCTTGTCTCTGTCTGGCCAGGGGCCTTGTTCCCCATCTGAGGACATCACCTCCCATAATGCAATGGGCTCCGGACTTCTGGAGGAAAGTCACAGTGAAAGCCACCCTTTCAGCTCTGGTCACTTCCATGCCATAGGAACCCTGAGGGGCCTTGGACCCATTGAGTGTCCCTATGGTCACTGGAGCCACAGAGAGCACCACAGTAATCTCTACAAGGCGTGAGGGATGAAAACCTACACATGGCCGGTTGCTTTTTCATCCCAACGAGCTGCAAAGGTCTTGAAGGTGGATTTTGCCATGACTTGTCAGTCCCCTAATGTGATAAGTTGGCTTCCGCCCCTTTTTACTCTTCAGCCAGTATTTGTGACATTAAATCTTTTGACACTTCGCTTTTACTTAACTATGGAGTCTCTATAAACTTGAAGATCAATCAAGGCTAGTTTTGTCCTCAGCTATGGAAGAAACCATGTTTGTTGATAAAATAATCTTAAATAGCTAAAATACTGATGATATAAAATGGCTAAATTACCCATTGAGGGTAGTTTACTTTCCTCGATGTTTCTCATCATAAGTCATCTAGTGACCAGGTTGTCACAGATGTACTTCAGCCACAGAACAAAAGTAAATTCACCCAACAAGATAAATGCCATGACCAGCCTGAAATTTCCCAGGTCCTCATACCTCACCCAACCCCTGGGGAGGTGTTGTACGGGAGAAGATCTATCCCCATGAGGCCTGAAACCCTGGGAATCCTCAGTTCAGAGGATCTGACTGAGAGGCGAAGGGACAAAAACCAGCAGTACCAGGTCCTCAGAACACCAAACATGGGCTTGAGGCAGCTCGCAGGACCTCAGGTCTAGTCCTAGCAACACATTTCTCACTGTCTAGTCCCCAAGAACAGTGCTCTTATAACATAGACACCCTCCCATCTTGCCACCCTGTCCCATTCCTCCAGGAGCCGCCTCCAAGTCCAGGGTACTCTGAGGCTTCTGGCCACAGCACCACATAGGATGGTCCCATATGGCAAACACTGACAATCTGGGCCAACCGGTTCTGGTGAGTGGACTACCTTCCCCAACTTGGCCTTTGGGAACTGCACATGAGCTCTTTCTAGGGAATGACCCAGGGTCACTGCACTAGAGAAAGGGCCTTTAAGGAAGTCATGGAGGTTAGCGAAGTTAGACGGAACCTGACGTGGCAGGAAGAAGCCCCAGAGTTGTTGGCTCTCTACCATAAGCCATCTTTAGAGCCTGGCTTGCTGCCCTTAGCTTGAACTTCAGCCCCCAGAGTTGCAAAAAATGAATCTCAGTTGAGTCTCTTGTCTGAAGCTTTTTGTTGAAGTATCCGGAGCTCCCTGGTTGCTAACTATGGACAGAAGAATGGCAGGACAGGCAGGTAAGACATGAAACATACCTAGATTCTGTAAGCTATTGGTCAAGGCTCCTTATAATTTGGACTCCACCTACTTTCCCAGTGCTCTAGTAAAGACTTAAATTATTGGTGAGATTTTGAGAGAGTGGGTTCTGTTCTCTGGACAGAGATTGGTTTTCTCTCCCATTGGCAATATGCTGGAAATTCACTGTGTGCTAGGGACATTCTGGGCACATTGGTCTTTCCCAACCTTGAAAAAGCCAGGCTTCCTGATGATGCAAGTCCTACTCTGAGACAGTATCTCAGCTGCTGGTAAAACTCTGTGCCCACTGTGTATTCCTGGCACGAGGATTACATACCTCCAATTTGTACCTGCTGAAGGCTGGCTCTCTCTTTCCAGCAGTCATTATTTCCCTTTGTTTTCTAAGCAGATCTAGATATTGAATGTACTCCCCCCACCCACCCACAGGCACCTCTACTGGCTACAAAGAAGCCAAAAGGCTACCTTAGCCTTCTGTAAATGCTTTATTTCTTAGGCATCTGCCACAAAACAAAAACAAAAACAAACAAACAAACAAAAACCACCACCGAGATCTCCAGAAAATGAGCCCCCTCAAGCCTCAGACACCCATGAGCACTCAAAGCAATGCTCAGCTTCACCAGGTGCAAGGAAATAAAAGTCATGCTGCCTCCCCCAAGAAGTGGATAGGTGGGGAAGGCACCTTTTGGTAGAATACTAAGACCCTCTAAGTCTCCACAACAGTGTGACAGGACTCCACCAACGAGCAGTTAATGAGAAGCCACCAGAGCAGAAACATGCTGCAGATGGAGGCTGAGTGGCAGGAAGCCATTCACAGCACTCTCCAAGTATGGCTGCTGACATTCACATGCACAGAACGCATACACACATGTGATGATCTAAACATGAGGCTTGGAAAGTAAGGAGATGTGTACTCCTGTGAGACAAAGCACAGAAGCATGCAAAGAACCCCAGACAGTGAATGCAGGGGGCCACTGTGTAGCAGAGGCTCAGGACACAGACACAGGGCACCAATGGCACCCTACTTTGTTTTACTTCTCCAGAAAAGAGAAGGGCAAAATGCCCATGCCAAACACCTAGTAAAGGTATGTGAATTTTCCTCATCACAGCTCTCTATGTGCTTATGGATCCCTGAATCCATTTTTGTAAAACAAAGGACACACTGCAAATTTCATCAATCACCTGAGACAATGGCCTCACAGACTCATCTCGCTCAACTGCAACTAGGCTTGGCATGTCCTAGCCTCCATGCTTCCAATGAAATCCAGGGCAATGCTGGCACGGGCCTTGGAGTTTCAGACTGATGAGTTACACAGCTGATGAGTCCGTGGGCTCCAGGCCCTTTGACTCACTATGGGAATTTTGTGCTGTGTAGGGTAAGCTCTGGACAGTGGGTGCCCTGAGGCCTCCCAAACTTAGGCTGTAGGCACAGCCCACAGAGACACCCACACCCCTCTCCAGGGCTGTGGGCAGCAAATGAGGTGCAAGAAACAGCTCTGTGCCGGCCACACCGGAGCATTCTGGAATGACCTAGATCCTTAGCAGGGAGCTCGCCTTTGCCTAGAGACGCAGTGCTTTTCTTCTGCTCACTGAGCAGCAAGGCGAGTTCTGGGAACGGCCTAAAGAGAAACATTTAGATTGGAGGGGTCTTTGAGCAGCCTGACAGCTGACGGATGACCATCCATAAAGCGACAAAGAGGGGCTGTGTGGCAGCCGGCGTCACACAGCCTCTCCCTGGGAAACTAATTGCTCCGGATTGTCCCAAGGAACATTATTTTTCTGGCAATCATTTCCTTTGAATGCCCAAAATGAGCATGAAACAACTCTTTTCACTGGACATAAAAGTTAAATGTCCCAATGTTGATCAAATTAACTTCAGCACTATGACAGTGGACTGTGTTTGTGAGAAAATAATGGGGGACAGAGGGGTGCTTTATGCCAGGGTTTCACAGTTGTAATGTAAAAATGTCTCTGTTGAACTAGCCAGGCCACATTTCAAAGGGGACACTGAAGGCTCCTGTCACTTGGCAGGAAAAAAAAAAATCTCATTTCATGGGCTGAGCACTCGGGAAGGTTTCAGGACATGCTCACAGTTGCTGCCTCAGGGTCCTGGTTTAGTCACCCCAGCTGCCCCCAAAGGACTAACTTTGTGTCAAGAAGAGTATCACACTGGGTACCACAACAGTGTAGGCATCTCTTGGGGCCACAAGAGGCTGGAGGCCTTCCAGCATCCCCAGGCCCCAGCACGGATGCCTCCAACTTGCTGGGCCTGCCTGAACTTCTTAGAGAACTGGCACTCTTTACCAGATATAGATTTTCTTTTTAAATCTTTTGTAACAGGGAGTGGTAGTTCATGCCTTTAATCCACGTACTCAGCAGAGGCAGACAGATCTCTGTATGTTCAAGGCCATGCTGGTCTACAAAGCAAGTTCAGGTGGCTAGGGCTACACTCTGTAAGATGCTGTTTCAGAACAAAAGAAAACTCCACACATACATGTACGTACACACACACACACACACACACACACAATTTTAGGCTAAAAAGTAGGCTCAGTGGTTAAGAATATGAGTTGCTCTTGCAGAGGACCTGGGTTTGATTTTTCAAAATCCACAAGATGGCTCACGGTCCCAGTGTTCTCTTTTGGCCTCCATAAGTACCAGGCAAGCATGTGATATACATATAATAATGCAGGCAAAGCAATCATACACATACAATAATAAATAAATAAATCTAAATTTTAAAAAATCTTTCATAATTAGATGTGTAGGGCTAAAAACGCATAAATCACACAAAAATAAAAACATTACTATCTGGCACAATTAGTCTTGGCTAGCCAGGCATGATGGTTCACAAGAGCAATACTAATACTCAGGCAGCTGAGGCAGGGGAATTGCTGTGAGTACTAGGCCAGCTTAGGCTACAAAGTTCCTGTCTAAAAAAAAAAGAAGGGAGGGAGGACAAAACCAAAACAAAACCTGCAAAGAAAAAGAGAATGCAAAGCAAGGCAATCCTAGCTTCTTAGGCTGGAGTGAGGGTCAGTCCCTCACTAGTTCCCAGGTGTGTCAGAGACAAAGATGTCTTTGCATGCAATGGCTCTAGTGCAGGCAAGCAGGCATGCTACATACAGCTGAAGCACCTGGAGAGTTGAGTCAGACTTGACTCTTGGACCTGTTTCTTTATAACTTATTTTAAAATAATCTTAGATTTGGAGAAAAGTTATGACATACTGGTGTCCTGGGTTTTAATACCATCTTTCTTCCCCTTTTGTGGAGAGGGTACAAGAGTGTTTATCCCTGGGTCTAATGCCCCAACTTCTCAGCTCACATGAAGACAGGGACCTACAGGCTGGACAGGGAGATTAAACCAAGAAGCCAGCCTCTCTATCCCAGCCTCCTCACCGTCTCCTGCAGCTCCGTGGGGCCTGCAGACAATGCTCACACGGTTCCCAGTGCTGCTGTGAATACAGCGCTGTTGGTGGCGGTGTCCATTCAAAGGCCAGTACAGCATTGTCCTCCCCAATCAGCACAGGAGAATGCAGTCTGCTGGTGGCTGCCAAAAGGTTAGCCTCCCGATGAAAGGGCGGGCCATTATTCACCACTCCTGCAGAGTGCCCCTTTGTGCCCAGCAGCCCAGCCCTACCCTGCGGAGGTCCGGATCTGCGGCTGGCTGAGCTCGCCACAGAAGCCATTCATTGGAATGCAAAGATGCAGAAAAGTGGCCCCCAGGCCCCAAGGCTGCTTTCTGGAGGCTGGAAGCATGGTAGTGTAGGGCAATGACACATTCTAATGTCTTACCACACTGACAAGCTGACCACGGTCACCAGGGCTGATGGACATTTGGTCGCTCTCAGCTCCCAGCTCCCTGGGAGGTCCTAGAGAAAGGGCCATGGAGCAAATAGCAAGAAGAGCCACACAGGCAAGGCCCTTAGTGCTGGCTGCTGATTCACTAGCCCAGAAAGGCAGCCCCATGGAGGAACAAACCACCACCACAGAGGAACCTGACAGGAGGGAGACTTCAGGGGCACCCACCCAAGACTCTAGCAATCTCCTTGAAATTGAGACATAACCCCGAGGTGAGACACTATCAGTCCAGTGTTGTCCCTGGAGTCTGGTCTTGATGGGGGCAGCACCAGCCACTTTTCCACTCTAGGAGCTAGTGGGCAACACTGTCATGGTACCTCCTTACAAAATGGCTAGGCAGGGCCCATAGCAGAGGGTACTTGAAAGCAGGACTGGTAAAGTGCCAGGGGTCAGGAGGAATGAGTTGAGGACACCAGAGGATGAGGGCACCTGGATTCATAAATCGTGTGAGGAAGACGGGCACGGACAGGAATCGGACACTTTGTTGGGGCAAAGTGCCTAGAACCATCTCCAATTGCCTGAGCTGTATCCCACAGTAGATGCTGAGTTCAGGCTTCAGGCTTGGTACAGCACTTGCTCAGGCATCAGCCTCAGAGGAAAGAGTGTGGCTACACACAAATTTGAAAGACAAGGACCCAGGCTGGGGCAACAACAGGAGAAGCATCAGAGCCATTTCTCACACCTGTGGTTCTTCTGCAGTGACCGAGATGATACGAGCAGCCCTAGGGCCCTCTCTTACACTGGAGGCTGGGGGAAGCCAACAGAGGAAAGGAACCAGTGGCAGGACCTTAGGCTGACCTCTCTCACGGGTGACGGCATGGTCTCCAGAGGTCACCAGCCCAGTGCTTATCTAATGGTGGCACAGGGGTGAGACTCTTATCTTCTGACTCCTTGTATAGAACACTGCTTCAAAGGCCCATGAAGGAGGAACTCATGGGCTAAGCTTACTAATTGCCATTGCAGGAAGAGACGGTAGAGTTACTCAGTAGTTCTAACCCTGTCATACAGTGACATCATGGTCCAGAGGACCAGCTTTGCTTCTTGTTTTAGGAGCACAGTGATCTACAACACAAACAAGATATATGAAATTGCCCTGTACAAGCCCCATAATACATGTATGCATTCACATGCACAAACATGCTCATATTCACCCAACACTGTATACACACACACACACACACACACTTCTCATAAGGCACAAGGAGGAGATAGGCCTGTGCTCAAGGCTTGTGTAAGGACCTCCCTAGCAGCTATTCTTTGGGACCTCATCTGATGCTAAGGACCCTCTGCTCAGTCTAACACCTAGATTCATAGATGGCCACTTCTTCAAGAGAGCAGACAGGAGGTGCTCTGGGAAGATATGGGGGATGGGAGAGCATTAAGGAGAGGCCAGGTACAGGCTGGAGGGAGGCTGAGATCTGAGTGGAGGTCAGGACGGGCTGAGGAAAGGAAGCTAAAGGCAAGCCAGATGAGACCCAATATACTCCCTCTCCTCTGAGCTCAATGTGTTGCCCTTGCTCTGGGACGATGCCAGAATCAGGCCTTTAGGAAACAGTGTGAGGCTCAGGGGGAACCAAGACCATTTGCCTATGGTCTATGGGAAGTGGCTTTAGCCATCCAGAGTTGATCCCTCCCCTTCATATGGCCAACTTGAGGACCATAAGGAAGGAGGAAAGTCTAAATCCAGCTGTGTCTCCCAGACTGGGCTTCAGAGAATGCCTATCTGTAAGGCAGATGGATACTGCCAGGCAGGTTCATATTCCTCCTATCAGTCAGGGTCATCGCTTTCTCTGGATGACAGCCCATTAGTCCTGACCTGTCCAAGATCACACAGGACATCACACTACAGAGGAGCCTGTAGTGTGGGCAGGTGGGTGCTCCAGCAGAAGGTGGGCAGTCCCTAGCTCTGACAGCCACAAGGCCACTATCCCTTTTCCAGGGATCATCCTGTACCCAGGAAGCATACCGCAGCCAGCTGGACAGGGAAACGATAAAGGCAGGAAGAAGGCAACACCATGCTGGTAGCAGAGCTTCCTTGAGTTGACCTAAGCCCAACATCCCTAGACCCTGTGGACAGAAACAGGGCTGTGGGCAGGGTGCTGCCCATGGCTAGGTCCATTTTTTGAGTCCACAACTAACCAGAGCCATGGCAATTCTGCCATGTCATGATACAGAGAGAGAGAGAGAGAGAGAGAGAGAGAGAGAGAAAGAGAGAAAAGCAGAAGGAAGGGAAGTAATGAACATCACAGCTCATTTACTCAGGGGCTGCTTAGCCAACGGATGGAGTTGGGGATTTTACATCCTTTGTGGGTTGACATTACCAAGGGCCACTGTCAAGCATGAAAATACAAACCATGAAGGGGCCTCAGAGCAGCCACAGTCATGCTCAGAAGTGGCTAGGGTACGGCACCTACCTGTCGAGCACATAGCCCAGGGCCTTGTGCCTGACACCCGAGTACACTGAGGGGCTTGTCTCCCAGGCCACTAAGTTGGATGCATCATGAAAAAGATGGATGTTCACCAAGTCGAAGGCACTGTAATAAACAAAGAGAGGGACCTGATGACCAAGAGCTAGAACTCCAGGAACCCTGAACAGAGCTAAGCCTCTCAGCATCACATCCTCTTCTTCAGTTCAGGATCAAAGTCCCGAGCACTTATCCTTAGGCATTCACCAAGGGCAAAGAGTAGTAGCATGGGTGAGTGGCCACCTCCTGGATCAGGTCATGAGAGACTGTAGCTCCATTTTAGGAACCTCTGTTCTCTCTGAGCAGCTCTAGGGGCCTGGGCCAGTACCTTAGCCAAACTGCAGAAATCAGGGCTTAGTCAACTCTATTGCAGGAACTGAAAACTGAGCCATATGTGTCTGTGGTTCTCAGGTGGACAAGGTGGGCATTACCATGGAGCATGCTCACCCAGAGAATAGGCTGAAACAAATGAATGGAGTTAGGACCTACTTTGCCTGTGCCTAATAACCTCAGCTTGCCAGGCTGTCTTTGTAGAGCTTAACTTCATGGCCTAGCCCCTAATGGGGAGCCTTCCCACCAGTTCAGTTGTGCAGTGGGCTCTGGTACACACAGGTCACACTTGAAGATGAGAGGTTTTCCTGTTTTCATTTGTGCTGAATGCCTGAGCCTCCATCTTAAAAGGGACAGGAAACAACACTGTGTCATGTGGCATCACCCATCAGCTAGAAAAGGAGTGATGGGGTACTCTGAGTAGCCGAGTCCCTGTTCAAAGTGAGGAGAGTCTTTGACAACATGTTTGTAACATTCAAAATTATGGAGCAGAAACAGTCAATCAGACAATGTGTAACATACCAGTCAGCAATGCACCACCGCGTCCTGATGAAGCCTTTCCTTGACCATTTGCACTGAAAAGGAAAGGTTGCAGGGTCAGTAACAGAGAAATGGGAAGCCACAGGGTTCATCTGTGCTCGTGGCACAGCTAAGACGCCCTCCTTCCTTTGCTTGTTTGTTTGTTTGTTTGTTTGTTTTTTAGGGGACAATTCCTTGCTACACAATCCAGGCTGGCCTCAAACTCATGATCCTTCTAAATTTTATGCCACTGCCAGCAGTGATACAGCCTGCAGTGTTTATCCACACGTGGGACAGCTACTAGAAGAGCAAGCGCTGTGTTCTGAATATCCCCTAAATCCTGATGTTGACATCTGACCGACCTCCAATATGATGGGTCCGAGAGGCAGGGATCTCTGAAAGGTGACCCTGTCACCAGAGCTGAGACTTCTTGCAAAGGGGCTTGATGAAGTGAGTCTGGGCCTTTTCATCCCTTGCCTACTTTCTGCCACATGGAAGCATGTATTTGGGCTTATAGAAGGCAGGTAGCCAGGCTCTACCTTGGAAGAAGATGCAGCCCATACTCGGTGCTCTACTAGCTCCTGGATCCTGCATTGACTGGGGATCTAGAACTGGGGGAAAAAAAAAATCTTCCTGTGGTTGACAAACCACTTGGTCCTCAGGCTAGAACTGCTAACTGAAGGCTGAATTAAAGAAAGGGGATGGTCATTTCTACCCTGTGTCCTCTCTCCCTCCCTCCCTCCCTCCTTTCTTCACTCCCTCCTTCCCTCCCAACAAACAACCACTATTCAGAGTCTGGAAAGCCCTGGCTTGGTCCTGAAAAGCAGAGAAAAGTGGTGGGAAGGGAAGGGAATAAGGGTGTATGGGGGGGGGGTTTGCACACACATGACCTGGACCTTGCTCTTGACCACAGCTTCAGATATACTGCACATACAGCTGGGCCTTCCGAGCTTCTGATCCCAATGCTGCTGCAGCACTGCTCACCACCGCCCCCCACACACACACACAAGGAGTCTAGGCACATGGAGCAGTCTGCTGGCATTAGACCTGCCTATGGGACAACAGCCTTTCTGGCACTAGTGTATATGCACGAAAGACATGAACTTTAAATTCTACTTTACTTTTAATTTACACAGCTCTACACAAGAAAGCCACCTCCTGGCCTCTCAAGCCACCTCCAGGCCACCTCCTAGCCTGCTCTTCCTCTCACAGGGAGCAGGGGTCCTGTGGGCAAAGAGGAATGCCTCACGCTTGCCCAGGTGGCAAAGAGGAGGCAAAAGTAAGAGTCTCATCTCCCTAAGGAGAACAGCCCACAGGGTGAGGATCCTCTATGGTGCCTGGTATTCTGTCTTGGGACAGAGAACAGATGACTCTAAGGAGGCTGGGATGCTTTGTTGTTGGACCAGGGAAGAAAGCATCTCCTCTGTGGTGCCTAAGGGTCAGTGGTAGAAGTGACCATGGGGAATTTGGTTAATTTATGACAAAATATTTTCTGCCTTAAGAAGGATATGAAGGGGGCTGGATAGATGGTTCAGCGGTTAAGAGCACTGGTTTTTGTAGAGGACCCACCCAGGTTTGGTTCTAAGCATACACATGGTGGTTCACCACCACTTCTAAGTCCAGTTCCAGGGGATCCAGCATTCTCTTCTGGCCTTTCTGGGCACCAGGCACATTAATGGTGCACATACATATATACATACATGCAAGTAAAACATTCATATGCATAAAATAAAATCAATCTAAAAGAAAACAGAAAGAGGATCCAGAGAGGAAGGGTAGGCCAGTTTCTTATTGGCCTTTTTCCTTATAAGATTCCTCGGCATCTTATTCCTTTATGTAATAGAAATAGCTCAGTGTTCTCCCTTTAACTCCATGATATTCTTAGCCACGGTTCCTTTTTCACATGTCCTGATATATATACTGCCTTGGATGTAAGCTCTCCAGGCACAGCTCACTTCTCAGATTCTGTGTTATTCTGGTCACTGGCCCTCAGTGTGCAGAGTGTCCCAGGTGCCTCTCCACTCATTCATGCCCCTCCCGCAGCCCCACTACCTGCTCTCCCTCAGGAAAGCAGGACCTATCAGAGCAAATGTAATGGCTATACTTAGTTGTCAACTTGACCACATCTGGAATTATTTAAAACCCAAGCAGCTGAGTACACCTGCGAGGGATTTTTTTCTTAAATCATTTGAAGTGGAAAGCGCCCACGTGTAATCTGGATCTTCTGAGGTGAGAAAATCCACCTTTAATCTGGGCTACTCCTTCTGCTGGAAGTCTATATAAAGGACATGGAGGAAGCAAGCTTGAACTCTTTGCCTGCTTGTTCTCACTCTACTAACAAGTCCAAGTCCATTCTTTCACTGGCAGTAGAGCTTACTTCTCTGGGATTTTAGTGTATACTGAAGACCTGCTGAGACATCCATACTTGTGGTCTAAACAGCTACTGAATTTTTGGACCTTCTGTTGGTAGACAGTTATTGTTGGACTAGATGGACCACAGCCTGTAAGCCATTCTAAGAAATCCCCTAGATAGATAGATAGATAGATAGATAGATAGATAGATAGATAGATAGATAGATAGATAGATAGATAGATAGATATTCATTCAATAATCCATTCCTCTAGAGAACTCTGACAAATATAGTTATCATCATATCTAATATGCAATCTACACTGGTACCCTTGTGTTACAAAGGTACCTGGCCACCTCTCCCAAGTTCAGGCATCACCCTGTGTGGTCCTGTACTTACCATTCTCCCAGCATCACGACAGTTCATGTAAGGAGTGTAGAATGGGTTCTTCTCCTGTCAAGCATGGCTCTATAAGAGCAGGCCTATACTGTGTTAAGGTCCGATATGACTCACAGCATGCAGAGCTGTGTACAGCACTGAGCAGTGTGCTCTGCAGGGAGAAGCAGCCATCCTGCCATCACCTGACCCCTTCCTAAAAGTTCCTCCAGAGAAGCATCGAGCCCAGTCCACCTGTAGTCACTTTTCCTAGAACTGTGCTTCACCGCCATTGCAAATGGAAGGTATTTGTGAATTTAGGACCAAAAATAACTTTCTCCTCAGTAATTTAATTTGTGTAAATTAAGGTGCACATGTACACTGTGCACTGTGAACACACACACATTGTTTTAAAAATTAAATTTCCATAATAGAGAACTGACTTCAACATTAATTACTAATTGAACACACAACAAAATGTGCATTTTTTTTTCTATAGCAGATGTTGGTAATAACTGCAATCAGGATTCTAACTAGATATGAGACTTTCTCTGAGTTATAGCTGAATTTCAAGAAATGTAGTAGTTAATATTTATATAATCCAACAGCTTCGTAAAATAGTTACAGAAAACTATCGCCTCTAAGGCACACTCACCACTACAACTATAGCCATTCCAACCTCATTTCCAACACTGTTACAGAATGGCAAGATGCAACTATCATCCAGGCACTCTAACACTCCCACAGTGTGTGGCCTCAGGTTTGTCCATTTCCTTGGTCTAGATTGGGACAGATCTTTGTTCTTCCAAGGACAGGTGAGCCCCACTTAGATTCTTCAAAAGACGGTCCTCCTTCAGTATTCCACACTCCCTCCGCAACCTGAAAGGAGGTCTGCACAAAAAGCCCTCCCTTCAAGCAGGAGGGAAAGAGCCTCAGACTTCCTCAGACTTCCAAAGCCAATGACTAACCCAAAGAAGGAAACAGAACTGGGATCCACTTTCTTTCTCCTGGACCAAGGCTCAACCTTTCTGACAACTCATTTTCCATTTATGGTCAAGCATGAGCACTTGGGTAGACACTACATGGGCTGGACAACAGGAGTACACCTGCCACACCCATCAGCAGACCACCGGGTGCTTCTCTGGCAAGGAAACTCCTTAGTGGGGCCTCCCTGACTACCCTCTATGTACAGCACACACAAATACGTGCAAAGGAACTGAGACATGCACATGTAAACACATTCACACATACCTACTTACGACTGTGTTTGGGGTGCAGGGCAGGCCCACACAGGTAGGAGCCCAGGACATAATAAAGGTCTTGGAAGGCCTAGAAGCACCCAGCTACAAAAGCTGTCCCCTTGGCCACTGCAGATGGGAGCAGTGTGCACAGGGTAGGCAGGGCTCGACTCTGATGGGTGACTTCCAGCAGGCTACGATCTGGGACTTTCTTCTCACTGATCACCTTCTGAAACCTCCACTAATGAACTCCTCTGGGCCAATGGGAATGACAAGATTCTCATCCTTGGGGAGGTGGTACCCAGGCTCTCACATGGCTTCTCCTCTCTTTAGATGGAGCCCTGGCCACAGAAAGAGAACCTACACAGGCCCAGGAGGACAGCACAGCGCTCACCTCACTCGGCTTCTGCTTAGTCCCCTGTTAATAGGGTTCCTTGAGCCAGCAGATGGATTGCGAATCCAGGCAGCTTCATCTACTGAGAGAGCATAAATCGCAGCGGAGAAAAGAGGGGCTGCGGGAGGTTATCACCAAGCAGCCCCACTGAGGAAGGCCCGCTTGGAGCATTAGTGGAATTAATTCATCTTTCATGGGCACATGCAGCAGGGCCTGTGATCTATGGTAACAACCAATTTCTCACCACGGCCAAGAGGAAAAAAATGACTCGGTCCGATCGACTACACAAATCTGCTTTTTAAAAATGGCCTTGCGTTATCTGGAGTGTTGCTCCCAGAGGCGTCATTTGAAATTCATACTGAGCCAGAAGCACCCATAAATCAGCAGAGAAAGTTTTGTTAGTTTTAGAAGCAGAGGGCCGTCATTATTTGGAATTGCATTATGCCTCCATCACAGTAATTACATTTAGATTATCCTTAAGTGATGGCAATAAAAGAAAGAGAGATCAGTCTTCAACTAATTCTCTCCCCTAAATGTGCTGGGTGCAATGACGGCCTGGCAGAAGGCATAAAGGGGCAAGCCCGAGCGGGGCTATTGAGGCTCTGGACAGAGCTGTTGCCCCAGGTCCTACCATGCTGGAACATAGCATGCTCTGTGAGGTTCTATGCATTAAGAAGCACCACAGAACTGACAGAGAATGTTGGCGTTTGTGGCTTTAAAACGAGATTTTGTTGCTGTTATTGCTGTTAATTACTGTGGCATCATGGCAGAGCCCCTAACATAAGGTTGAGTACATGAAACCCCGAGACAGCCACAGCTGAGCACTCAATCCTCCTTATAAACCCAGGAGCCAGCCACCTCAGGGGCCTGTGGACCAGCTAATGGAATCCCAGTTCTGGAATTCAAAGAGTGTCATGAGAATAAGACAACAGGGAGGCCACACATGGCTGTCAGGGATGAAGGCTGCACACTGGGTTCTTGGGGGAACACCACAGGTCTGCTGATATGGGTGGCAGACGTACAGTGCAACTGTACCACAGTAATTAAAACCCCGATCACAGTGCAGCGTTCATCAGAGTACCGGGCACATTTAGGGCTTTTAGAGAGAAGGCAGACACGGGGAGTACAGGGTGAGGGCCTCAGAACAGCTGCATCTGAGGCCCAGGGTGTGTATACAGTCGTAGCTTCGCTCTAATGGGATGGGGCCCATGTTTGTCTACTTGCCACACTTCTCAGCATGTGAGATAGTTTAAAGAGATATTTAATGGGGGCAAAGAGCGTGGTGGGGGGCTGCCTCAAACCCCGCCTTCCCAGGGAACTGGCACATGTACTCCAGCTTGTTCCTGTGCCCAACACTACCTTTCGGTGCACTCTGCCTGCCTGCCAGGGAACATCTCAGAGCCAGAGCACAGGGCATGTGTTGTATACCTCGGCCAGCCCTGGCTTCCAGGCCTACCCTAAACTGCCCTAGCGCCCAGCATTTCTACCTGGGTTTCTCATGCCGTGGCCATTTTGAGTGAGAAATGACATGGTCAGTGAGAGCCCAGAGAGAACTTTGGAGTAACTGGGATCACTCCTGGGCAGGCAGAAGGCCAAACTCGGCAGTAACTAGACTCTAAAATTGGCTTGTTGGCTCACAGCTTTTCCATGGGAACAACAGCTATGGGGTCCTTCTGTGGAAGTCAGCAACATTCAGATTCAGCTGTCATTATATATGGATCACAAAAGGCTGGAACATTCCCTGTCACCCTCCTCCACCTTCAGGATGCCTGAAGCAGAAGGGCCAAGAAACTGAGCCAGGGTAGACCTGAGCCAGCAGAGGACAAGAGATTAGGGACATCCTTGGCTGGGGACAATGGATGTGGGAAGCCACAAGCTGACAAGAGGCAGCCATGGTCCCTTCAATCAAGGCACAATTACAATGCAAGTTAATAAGGTTGTGAACTTGCTAAAAAAAACAGCTCTAGACAAGTATACTAATACACAGTGGAGCCATCTCATGAAAGGAACCACAGAGCCATCCTTGGGACTGGCTAGACTGCCCCAAAACCATGACAGAGGTAGGACATGTGTGAACTGCCAGTAGCCATCAGGGGTCAGTTCTCAGTTCTCCCCATCTCAGCACCTAACACACTACCAGCCTGGGCATCCAACACCCATTGTACTTTAACAGATGATTCAGGGCAAGGTGTCAAAATGAAGCCTGAAGGAAGCTACTCACATCTGGGTAGAGAGGCAGAAAGCAGCTTCTGGCTTTTTAATTTCTAAACTCTATAAAGCAGATATAACCGCTAGCCTGTATCATTATGCCACCAGGTCTGCGTTAGCTGCTGTGCCTTCACTGGCTGTGGCAACCCGAGGCCTCCTGCAGGGACTTAGCTGTCACTCCAGCAACCACAGAGGGGGTGAAGGTCTACCATGTGCGTAGCTCCCGTACAGCACTGCATATGAGACATAGCACATAAGTGCACACAGTGACTTCCAGCCGCCATATCGGCCCAAGAGAGCGCGAAGACACTTCCCTTCTCTTCTGGGATGACTCTCCTGCCTAGAAGTGACATTTTTAGTTCCATGACAACAGAACCTGGGCTCTTAGGTTCTCTGTGCCCTTATGCAGAGCAGCTCAGATCACCCCCAAACTCCAAGGAAAACAGTCCTGTAGTGTGACAGATGGCTGTGATTGCTGACAGTGGAGGACAGCCCAAGCCTACATCACCTCTGACTCACTCATTCTGATAATCAGTGTGCTGATGAGAAGGCAGCAGTCCTCACACACCTCAGGAAAGTAGTCCTGTGGGAACTTCTCCTTCTCCAGCATGGGTGTGCTCTCCAAAGTGTCCGAATAGATCTCCTTGCCAGTGACTTTCTTATACTTCTTAGCTGGAAAAGACAGGAAGGGTGACGTGAATTAACACCATCGCTATACCCTAACAACTCATAATACTGCCATGCCCTACCACAGCAGCCCCTGGGTCAGAAAGATGCCTCCAAGCAGGCAAAGGGCCAACTGCTGCTCCAGAGGTGCCTGTGGCTCATAAATTCTTGTTCCATGACCTGGAACCTGACACTCTACTTCATTATCCCCTAAGAGCTCCCAGCCTGCAGATTTACAGGGGCTAATTGGCACCCTCTTTGAAAGCCATGAATATATTTAAGAGGGCTGTGGAATTACCATTCACTCAGACCTTCACATGAATTTATTTAATAACATCGATTTCCTCTTCACACACGAACGACATCACTCATATTCTAGGGTACGGTTTTTACGTGAGATGTAGACAGAGACACAGGGCAGGAGTTCCTCAGACCTGGTCTGCTCTTGTACTGACAGCACTGTGGCAGGCCCTGGTCTAAGGCCATCTACTAGCAGGCCAAAGAGAGGTCCTATCTATAGACAAGTGTCCCACATCCACAGTAACACATGAGAAGCATGAGAATATATATTTCTCACAGCCCACACAGGCAGGACATGAGAACTGCTGGCCCCTGCAAGGTGCCAGGGGGTTCAGGCAATAGTCGGCCCCCAAGAATATAATTCAGACAGTCTTCTTCCCTGGCTACCAGCCCCAGCACCCCACAATCCTGAAGTTAAGAGCAGAAGCTCTTGGGTTATCAAGCAGGTTCTTGGAGACTAGACTTGGAACAGTGGCTTCCAGGATTTTAAGGATGTCTTTACATTCTAGGAACAGCAGGACTTTCATTGTTTGGAGTACTTTCCATACTAGAGAGAAGAGTGGGACACCAAGAGCTGGCTGAGAGATGTAGTTCTGGGGACATACATAAAGGGGTAGAGGCTGAACCCAGGCAGAAAACAAAGTTTTGGTTCTAAGGAAACAGCTAGAGCCCAAGGTCCCCACTCAGGAGTATGATCTGGTTTGGGTTGGGCTGATGGCTCATGACGAATGCAACAGGGACCTGAAAGCTCATGGGAGCCTATCCTGGGGCTGGGTCAGCTATGAGTTGACTGCATCACGGGCCTCTGATTATATTCCCCAGATATTATAGGACATGAGTGTGCTTGGCTCTGAAGCCAACACCACCAACTTCACTACATAAGGGCAACTGTGTCTCCCTCACACAAAGAGAAAAAGGCCTCAGCAGAGCAAGGAGCCAGCACATGGGGTGGGTAGGCAGCAGGGCCAGGCAGGTCTCAGTGAGCCCTGCCGTAGGGCAGAAGTGCACATTTGCTGCAGGTGCCCACCAACCCCACAAGAGGGTATTTGGCACATATAGCAGTAGCCAGTCATGCTAAGATGGCCAAGTGTCTGGTGGAAGGGCAGGGGGAAGTCTGAGTAGATGCTTCTACCAGAGGCGAAGGCCTGAACAGATACCCATGAGGTACCCAGGCAGATAACTTTGAACAAGTTGCCAGTGGGCTGCCTAATGGCCCTCCACCATATCTACCTCTTGTCATCACACCCATCCCCTCAGTGAACCTGTGATATTGAGATGAAAAAACAATGGTAAAGACCCACTCAGACAGGAAAGAGGCTGGGCAAGGGACAGGAACATACATACCATACAATGCATACATACATACATACACTGGGTCACATGTCTATTCCTGTGAAAAGGCCTGTCTAATTGCTGTCTTCTAAATGCCTATCAGTTGACAGAATAGTATGCCACACACCATGAAGACATACACTGAGCAGGAACACCTCACAGACACAGAAAGGGCTGTGCCTTGGGAAAGCAGGTCTATATATGAACATAGGTGGAGGAATGGCAGGGGCTGTGAGAAGCCATTGTGCTTAGAAGGAATCTGGCAGCCATTTTGTTGCTGGAGGATGAGAAGAAACTGGGGTGGGAGGGCACATCTTAAAAAGGTCACTTTCAGAGCCAGTAGAGACTACACATGTACCCATCCCACACTGTCTGCACACGTGATACTCATTGATGACCAAGGTACTTCAGGCTTTGCTTTTCATGTTGTGGTGCTATGCACACAAATGTCATGCGCCCAGGGCTACAGAATCACATGCACCAGTCTTTCTGTCCAAAGGGTCTTCTGTGTCCAGGCACAACACTGCATTCCAGCCATGTCTCTAGACTTCCCCCATTTCCAGACAGTCACAGCTAGGATCCTGCAGTGCACAGGTCCCATGCCAGCATCTTTTACCTGTCCACTTCTCTTAGTGGCTGACCAGCATCCCTCTGTATTGACACACCGTTGATTTTTCTAGTTTCTCATTAACTGATGCATGCTGGAGGTTCATGTAGCTGGTTTTCTTGTCCAGCGGAGGATGGTAATCTCTGTTCCTGGTTTGCTGAGAGTATTCGCTGATTCTGCCACATACTTTTTCTGCTTCTATTGACCCAGTCATGAGGTTTTCTTTCTTTAACAGATGGTGTTGAACAGTTTTATTGGCTGATTTGGAAATGTGAAGTCAATTGCGTGTCCACAGTAAATCCCAATTGTTTGTTGTGTATAATCCTTCTTGCACATTGCTAACATTTCCCTGAGAGCTTTTGCGTTTTATTTTCATGAAGCAGTCTGTCGTTCTCCCTCTTTCCAGTGTCTCTGTCTGGTTTCAGGATTCAAGCAGTGCTGGCCTTCCAGGGAAAGTCATGAGGTGCTCCTTGGCTTGAACCTGGGAACTTTGTAGAGAACGCTGTAGTTTCCCTCAGTAAAACCCACCTGGACCTAGCACTTTTTTTGAGAAGATTTACCACTGATTTAAATTCATTCACAGTTGTAGGTATTTTCAGCCGCAGCCCTTACACAGTATTCAGACTATGATGGCCCTACAATTCCTCCATCATATTATTAAACTTATAGGCACAGGCTTACTATAATATTCTGTTATTATCCTGGTATCATTGGTGGTTCCTTAGTCATTTCTGAGTGGTCTCTTACTCATTCCTGTTATCTATACTTTGTGTCTTTTTTCTTTTTTGTTCTTGGTTCATGGTGCTAACAGTTTATCAATTTAACAGATCTTTTCTAAAAATTTTCTCAGGTTTCCTATATTCAATACCATTCATTTTGCCTCCAGACCTTTTTTTCCACTTATAGTGAATTTCATTTCCTACTTTCCTGCACCCTAGATATAAACCACATTTGCTTTTAATTCCCAGTACAATCGTTCCAGATCTCTGTCATAGTTAAGTTTGAGTCAGAGACTTGGATCATTTCCTTAGCCTGATTTTAAGTTGTTAGCATGTTACTGAGGGCAAAACATGACTTGGGTCAAAGAAGCAGACAGATGTGCTCTTACATTTCTAACTAGGTTCTTACTTTTTAAAATTGGGGTCCTAATCCTTAGGTTTACTCAAATTCTCACAAATTCTAGATTTCTTGCTGTACTCATATCAGGCCAGGACTATGAGTACTGTGTGCCTACCCTACCCTGAAATGACCCTGTTGGCTCCATGATACAAGCTGCAATCAGGTCAGGCCACTGTGTTTGCAGAGTTGAGTCTTACCCCAGAGAGAAGCATGCCCACTCTGGCTCTACTCCTGCTCCTATTGGCAATGGGAAGCTGCTGGGTAAGGTTTTGCAGAGTGAACTATGTGTTAGCAAGGCACAATATGACTGACTTTATTTTGTAGTAAAATACGTATGCAAATGGTTTCTTATGGATTCAGAAACTCTTGAGTTTGATGCTCTCCCCTAACCCCTTAGACAGGGTTTCTCTGTGTAGCCCTGGCTGTCCTGAAACTCACTCTGTAGACCAGACTGGCCTCAAACTCAGAGATCCACCTGCTTCTGCCTCCTGAGTTCTGTGTCTTACCCTAGCCTCAAAGCGAATAGTCCATGTCTGGACATCACTGCTGGGGACATGCACTGGTACCTTCTGGCCATGGAGTCATGGGAAAGCAGCCTTGGCCACCTCCTCTTGGCCACATGCTTCGTGAGATGAAAGACAGTGCTATACTGAGACAAATCTACTGAAGCACAATGACAATCTCTGCTGGCAGAATCCTGCTCACAAGTCAGACAGAAAAGACAGAGCAGTGCAGAAAAGACAGTTCCCCCTTCTCCTGGGGGGAAATATTCCTCTGGGAGAGCACCGCCAGTGAACCTGAACCAGCTAAAGAAAGGTTACTGCACTGGTTATAGATACCCAACGAGAAGTAACTTAGAAGAGCATGATTTGGGCTCAGGGTTTGAGATCGTTTCATCATGGCAGGAAGACTTAGCAGGACTGGTGGCAGGGCTGGCAGAATCAGGCCATACCTCGACGCTAAAGCCCGGTGACCAGCTACCCTCCAGCTAGGCCCCACAGCCTGAGGCTCCACAACTCCTAACCCCAAACAGAGTCATTAGGTGGGAACCAAGTGTTTAAATGTATGAGAACATAACAGCTACTTCCACAGTCATCAGGAACTCAGTGACTTTTCCAAGAGATGTGATCTGGCCTCAGACAGGCATGGAGTTCCACAAGGCTCACATACAACAGAAGTGAATTGATAGCATGGAATTGGCAGACGGTGCCCTGAGGGAATCCCTCCCACTGGGGTTACAGGTGCCCTCCCCCCAGACTCCAGGTAGGTGAACTGTGGGAAAGGCCATATCAACAGCGACCATCAAGCAAACAGCATAGGGCCAGCACCAGCCACTTTAGACAGAACTTTTCACTGTTACAAATATAGTTACTTCTGTTTCTGAAATATGCAATCCTATTCCATTTCATTTTCTCACATTTTAAAGGAACCTGTGTGAAAACTACTATCTCCTCTGTGAGGAACTCAGATGGGCAGAAGAGGGGCAGGGGACTTTGGCATGTGACCCAGGACAGGCAGGATAGGCCAGGAGCATCTCTCCTCAGGGAGGTCAGGTGCCAGGTTTTCAAGATGTTCAAGTGACAGCAAACCCTGACCATGTAATCCTTCTCATGACAACAGAGCTGTCATGAGGTCTCTCCAGAGACCTGGAGAGGCCACACCAAGGGACGGGCTGCAGAAACAGATCATGGAATTTGGCATGGAGTCTTACCTTTAAAGTCAAACTGGTAGATGTTTTTTAAGGATTCGTGAAGAAAATAAAAGCTTCCTAGTGCCTGTGGGAGCAAAGAGAAAGACAGGGTCAGGGCAGTACTGGTTCTCTACTATGTGAGGTTCTCAGCCACAAAAGAAGCTTCTACAAGGATAGCAGAAGAAACAAACCATCACTTAGCCCCAGCAGGGAGGCAGAGGTGGCTGCAGGCTGGCCAGCACCTGCCAGCACCCCCCACCTAGCACAGAGGTGAACTAGTCAGCTTGGAGCAGCACTGCCCAACCAGCAAGCAGACAGCTCCACATTCCAGGCTGCACATATTTGCATGAGATTCCTCAGGAGATTGAGGCTCATCCCCCTGGGCTTCACTCATCTGATCCCACAGCCCACCACTACCATCTACTCCATGACCATAAGACAGGCCCCTACTATGAGAAATGAAGTTGAAAAACAACTGAATTCAATAATTATGGATACAGGTATATAGGTTAGTCAATTCCCACCTCAAATGTCCCCATAGGAACAGCCTGGGACCCCAGCTAGAATGCTCACACAGTAAGGTTTGGTCCCCCAGCTCAGTGCCTACATGGGGACAGGTCTGGTCCCCTAACTCAGTGTCCACATAAGGATAGATCTGATCCCCAGCTCAATGTCCACAGAGAGTTGGTCTAACCCCCAACTCAGTGTTCACACAGAAAAAGTGCCCTCTCCCACCAGAATGCCTACAAAGTCTAAGGTTTTGCTTCCCAGCTCAGAATCTACAAAGGAACAGGTCTGGTCACCAAGCTCAATGTCCACACAAGGATGGGTTTGATCCTCCTTCCTCAGCATCCACATAGGAATAGCCTGGTCTATCCCTGCCATCAGACCCAAGGACAGCAAAGTAGGAGGTAAAGGCCATGTCTGTTGGCAGCAGAGATGACTTTTTTGGACTTTCAGAGGTAGCACTCAAATTCTTTTGTAATTCTACTTGGTTTTAATTTTTTCCTCTGGCTATCACACTCTACAAAAACTCTGATTACCAATGCAGGAAACTCCACTCAGGCCTTGCCTTTGCAGTTCCTGGTCTATGGGTTTACACATGTGACATCCCCATAAACTGGATCCCTTCTAGTATATGATTATGTGGAATTCTACCTGCTTCCTTAAACCATGCTGGCCACTCCACAGTGGGTAGGGTGGGAAAGGACTTCATTTCACTCCTCCTTTATGTCATCTAATGTCCTCATCAATCCTCAAAAACCTCTTGATCATCCCCCAGCCTTCTATTTTCCCACACAGTTCACCTCCATGCTCTCAGTCTCAGGATCCAGGGTGCCCTTATTTTTCCTTCACTCCTCCTCCTATCTACCCATATCCAGCCACCCACCCCTTCACAAGGTGTTCATCACATTGATCCTTGCCCCAGGAAGATCCCAGGACTCTGATGGCTCATGTCCTCTGTCCCCATCGGCACTATGGCAGGAAGGCTCCTCTGCTCTTAGGATGGTCCAGCCAGACCCACTAAGTCACATGTTCCTCTGCTCACACATGTGCAAATGAGGCATCTTCACAGCAGAACTTGGAATTAGTCAGCTTACAGCTTACCTTCTTGAGACTGCATCCATGGAGAGACCCTGGTTCATTCACAGAGATGCAGGGTCTGAGCCTCCTCTATGGGCCAGAAGAGAAAACTGCAGGGCTGAGCCCAGCACAAACCTAACACCTGCTCCAGGCCCCCATGACACACAGCCCTGTGTCGAATACCTCCCTCTCTACCTGCCTCAGGTGGAAAGGGACTTCAGAGTGGTACGAGGACTTTGGACACTAAGCCTTGCCTCCTACATGAGAAGGCTGACATGATATTGTGAGGTTTATGATAAACAAATGGAAACAAGCTGCAACGAAAACATCGAAACTGCAGTTCTTAGAATCAGAAACTCCACTATTAGTGCTAACGAATACCTGACATCAAAGTTCAACCCAGCCTTCCAGAGTTCTCATCACTGTATCAATAAAGCCAGGACTCCATCCATCACAGGGCACAGGGTCTACATGGTGGGGTACTGTGAACTACTGTGATAATATGCCTTTCACATCTTGGAGTATTGATTCCATGCCTTTTCTGCTATAAACACTTAAAATACATTTTTCATATTTATAAACCTGTCACTAGTGCTTATTAATTTTCTGCTAATGAGCAGCAGCCAGCCTCTACTGTGTTTCTGCCACAGCCATGAGGGTTGGATGTGATCCCTCATACCCTTGCTAAGGTTGGTTTGGTACAATGCACTCTGGTCCAGACTCCCATAGGAGTCACCACATCTCCTCAGGAACCAGCTCCACTTCACCTGCAAATTGGACATACCAGAGACCCTCTCTCTCTCTCTAATTTCCATTTTCTCTGCTGCCAACGCTAAGCCATCAGTTCCAAATGAATGCTGCTTCTGCCACTGCTACTGCTCTTCTGTTTCCTCTCCATCCAGTGGTCCACTAGCCTTCAAGCACACACCTTCTGCCCTATGCAGGAATGGTACATGACAGGGAGTGTTCAGAGGAGATCTAGCCTGGTCATCTGGACCTACTTGCCAGCCCCAATCAGCCAAACTGGCTAGAAATGAGCCATTGGTAGTGTTGTCAGACACACTTCAACCTCAGAGGGAGTACAGGCACCCACAGACACACATCAGCCTCAGAGGGAGTGTAGCCATCCACAGATAAATCCAGTCTCAGGGAGAGTGCAGCCATCTACGCCATCCATTGGTTGAATGTTAACAGTAGTAGGCCTAGCTTGCACACACAGGAGAATCAACTACTATTTACAAGTTCGATGCAGAGTCAGGAAGCAATGTGTTTTGTTATATCCCTGCAACCTGGGAGTCTCCTGCCCACACAGAAGGGACATGAAGCTATTAGTTAGAAACACCTCTATCACTGTGTATTCTCAAACAAATGTGACAAATAAATTGGTTTGGGTAATCTATCATTTCTGCTGGGATGTCAGCAGCAAAAAGCACATCATTAACCTAGGCTCCTGTGTGGGGCTCACTCTTCCGGGAAATGGCTTAGTCCTAAACTCAAGCCAAATGGACTCATCAATAGAGACACACAACAGTGCCATTTGCCTCACAGATTCTATGAGTGAGAGGGTCACACAAGCATTTCCTATGTATGACCCTAAGGTGGGAACAGCCTACTTTATCTGTGGCCAGATGCCCTGTCAAAAAGCGTCAGCTTCCACAGAACGATGGGCACAACACTGCAAGTACCCCGCCTGCCTCTGGGAAGGCTTCTCGTGTGCAGGTGCCACGACCATTGCTGTGATAAATGAGCATAGGACAATGAGGCTATAGCAGGAAGACCCGGGGCCTCTTCACAGGCCAACTGTGTTCATTAAAGGCAATACAGAATTGGGCCAGGATTACCTCACATAAGACTATGCCTTATTGTTTCTATGGATAAACTGTTTCCAGTTCCAGTTTCTGTTTCTTGTTTTTTTTAAATGAAATCAAACTATGAGCAGGAAAAGACTTTGTTAATATATAATACTAAGTAATCTTCAGGCCTGCGATCAAACAGAGATCTTAGGTGTTCTAAGTTAGAATCGACAGAATAATAAACCAGGAGTAGGCTGGACCACTCACACCTCACCTGCTCCTCCCAGGAGTAGACTTGAACACATACACCTCCCCTTTATCTGGCAGATGCCCCCACTCCAAGGGTAGCCTTGCCCCACTATGCTGCCTTCAAAGGCATACACTCTCTCAGGATCAATCGCTGACTGGCTTGAGGCATTGCCATTTCCCCTCGGTGACATTAAAGTGCCTGTATGAATATGTCTGCCTTGCATTCTAGGCATGAACCCAACTTGGTCTTAACATGTTTTCTTATCCTCTTGAATTCTGCTTGCTAATGCTGTGTTTAGTATTTTTGCAGAAAACGTTTGCTTCCAAACTTGTTTCTGCTCTTACTTTATTACTGTATTCTAACTCTTCAACAGTGTTTAAGTTGCAAATCAGACAGGCATTTCCCTCACCTACCCTGCCCTCCTTCTCTTCTGCTCTTCTTTTTAAAGACAGGGTCTTTTCAGGTTGTCCAGGCTTGTCTTCTGCATCAGCCTCCTAAGTGATGAAATGATAGGTCTGCACTTTTATTGTGGAGTTGGAGGGTATCACACTCTCTTCTCTGGAGTCTTCGCCCCTCCTCCCTGCCCAACAGAGCCTTTCTGTCTTCCTCTTCCTCCTTCTAGGGTGGCCTTCACCCCATCTTTGGTTGGTAAGGTCACAGCACTCCACTGGCCCTTTCTAGAAGGTCCTATCGTGGCTGTACAGGCCCCCTAGATCTTTCAGAAGCTGATTCTCCCAATTCCAGATGTAGGTGATCACTCTTCTCCTCTTGCTCTCCTGGAAACTATGGTCTTCCCTGATTCCTCCAGCATGTTCCCATCACCACATCTCCTCAGGACCCAGCTCCACTTCACCTGCAAATTGGACAGACCCAAGACCCACTGTCTCTCTCTAATTTCCAATTTCTCCACTGCCAACGCTAAGCCATCAGTTCCAAATGAGTGCTGCTTCTGCCACTGCTACTTCCCTTCTGTTTCCTCCCCACCCAGAGGTCCACTAGCCTTCTACAAGTACACACCTTCTGCCCTATGCACGCACACAGATCAGCACACCTGCCACGCACAGGGTTCCAGCACTGCTGGCCATAAAACATGGGCTAGCCAAGGTCTCTGCCGCCAGGGTCACGATATGCCCTGTTTCTCCTCTTCCAGGTGATTCTCACAAGAACCCCCTGCTGGTCCAAGATTCCATGGAAACACTACTTCCTCCAAGCAGCATAGACCCAGCCCAATACCCCATTATTCTTTGGAAATGCTCTCTGCTTGCTGATCTTCATACTTGTCTCCTTACAGGGAAGCTCACTGAGGGCAGGAATGTAACAAGAATGCCCCAGGCTAGATTAGTTCCTGGAGGAATTCCATCAGCACAGTGCCTATAGGCTCCAGCTGTTGAAGCAGCTCTACCTGCTATACTCAACCGTCTGCTTAAGTCTCAAAAATGACCTGAAGCGCAACTCTGAGAAGCTGAGTGTGCGCACAAAAAATACTTTTCTGACCATACCCCAAAGGTAAGCTCTGAGAGTACTGGCTTTAAAACAATTTAACGGATTGAGTAATAAATCAAAGCAAAGTCATTTTAACATTCATTAGATTATAAACAATAATAAATGAAACAAAGCTTTCGTTTCAATCAATGCAGAGCTTTATTGATCCTTCCCTGTATAATAAACTCACGGGCAGCCAATCTAATTGGATGAGGCAGCATTACCGCCCGTCTCCCTAGCATTACTTGTGTTGGGGGGAGGGGGGCACGTGGGAAAGGATGCATTTAACATGTCGCTGTCACAGGGTGTCCTCCTTTGTAACTGGTACAAACTGAGAGCTGATGCATTTCGGCTCCTAGGGCCGGACAGGAGATGATGGCAGAAAGCTGCTCCCTCCCCACCCTCTGACCTTCGGCACCAAGCCCCGTCCAGGCTGGCTGTTGGCCCGAGAGATGCACACATAATTTCATTCTATCTCCCATCCAACAGCCGACATTAGAAGTTAATTAAATTGGTTGTCCACTGTATTCATCCACTTACAAAGTTAATGATATTCTGTCCCTGAATTAAGGAGCATTTTATAAAGCGTGCACCATGGGAGCTGGCATGTTGTACATGGGGTGCTGAACCCTGTCATAGCTCCTGGTTGTTGCATCTCCAATTAGGCAGCCTGGGGAGGGCAAGCCCTTGTCTGTCAGGGGGCAAAGCACAAGTCATCCTGACAGTGAGGGTAAACACTACACACAACAGCCACTTAATATCTCATGTTGGACTACAATAAATTCCACCATATTAGCACGCCTGCTAACATTTCACATTACCATAGTGTAGAGCAGCCATAACAGAACAAGACAGACCTGAAGACTGGCTATGGGAGGGGTACATACTGTGAGGGTGTGGACAGTGAAGGAGTAGGTAAGAATAGGCTCCTGCTAGGGCAAGACACCTGGGGTGTGTGTGTGTGTGTGTGTGTGTATGTGTGTGTGTGTGTCTGTTGGTTTGGTTTTATTATCAACCTTACACTGCTAGAGTCAACTAGGGAGAGGGAATCTTAGTTGAAGAACTGTCTCAACAGATTGGCCTATAGGCATGTCTGCAGGGCATTTTCATGATTGTTAATTGATGCAGGAAGGCCAAGCCCACTGTGGGTGGTGCCATCCCTAGGCAGGTAGTCCTCAGCTATATATGAAAGGTGGATGAATAAGCGCCTGGAAACAAGATAGAAAGCCTATCAGCCAGAAGTGGGAATCGCCAGGCTTGAGACAGGGAAAACAGTCAAGGTGGCTGTCTTAGTTAGGTTTACCATTGCTGTTATGAAACACCATGACCAGAGCAACTTGGGGAGGAAAGGGTTTATTTGGCTTATGCTTCCACATCACTGTTCATTATCAACAAAGTCAGGATAGGAACTCAAGCAGGGCAAGAATTTGGAGATAGGAGCTGATACAGAAGCCATGGGGGAGTGCAGCTCATTGGCTTGCTCCCCATGACTGGCTCAGCTGCTACCTTATAGAACCCAGGACCACCAGCCCAGGAATGGCACTGCCCACAATGAGCTGGACCCTCCCCCACTGATCACTAATCAAGAAAATGCATTACACCTAGATCTTAAGGAGGTGTTTTCTCAATTGATGCTCCCTCCTTTGAGATAATTCTAGGTTGTGTCATGTTGACATAAAACTATCAACCATGGTGTCAAAAATCACAGGCCTGCATAGTCAGGGAGTGTGAGTACCTGGACTGTTCTGTCATGAAACTATGAACCCACCAACAGGAACTAGGGGTGGAGAAGAGAGCAGGGATGAAGGTTCAAACCCAGGAAGTGCCAGACAGGAAGAAAACTACTAGACAGAGGAACAAAGGATAGGGAAGGGATAAGAAGTGGGGGGCACAAAAGCAGCCAATAGGGACAAGAAGTGATGAGTGGGGACAAGGGTTAGTCACAGGGGAGAAGCTAAGGATAATTAGTGACCTAGGGGTGAGCCAGGAGGGTGACCACAGTTGTACGATGTGACCACCACGCTAAAAGCACTGGAGACAAAGCATAAGCCCATACTGTATGGAAGCCAGTAGAGACATGAGCAGGCAAGCCACACAGTTAGTCTGGATTCTGAATCATTTGATCATTCATGGTTTAACTGTCTTCACATTCCCTCTGAAAGGTCAGAGTGGCTAGACAACAGAAGTCAGAAAAATGAATAGTAAAAGGAGGGCAGGAAGGATGGGTCTTCCACTGTGTCCTGAAGCTTAGCATGGACAGTGGTCCAAGGATGGGCCATTCTGAGCTTGACTGAAAACATCAAGTGAGCATTAAAAATAAAGACTGAGACACTGTCTGAACAGGCTGCCAGTTGCCTTCTTGGAGTCATGCAGTCATCTGATTGCCCAATTTCATCTATTTCCTGAGTGGCTGATGACCAGAGATGAGAAAAGCAAGTCCTGCTGTTTGTCTCACTGCAGAAAGAAGGGTGCAGAAAGGAGAGTGCAGCCTTCAGAAATCACAGCATACTGCACCTATTATATGCCTCTGCTAAGATGAGAACAGATGCCAAACCTGGACTAGATGAGGACGAGGCTTCCCATGCACGCACCCAGACCTGGCACACCTGAGGCGCCTTCCTCTCAGACTGAAGAGCCTGTGCAACCTAGAGGCTTTTTGATAACATATAGTCTACAGACTAAGTTTTGATGATGATCATGTAAAAACCAACTTAAAATAACATCTAGTTTTAATTATTACATTTACTGAGTTATACTTTTTCCATATCTGAATGGTTTCAGAAGTCAATCAATAGACTTTCATGGCAATTAAATTATGTGACACGTTTACATCACTGTAACAGCCCAGACTTCTTTTCTGGCTTCTAAAAATCATTAGCTTTTCAATTACAATCCCAGTTATGTGCATTATGGATATAGGATAATTAAAGCACAATGCACTTTAAGAAGCCAGCACTAAACCAGAGTTGTTTACAAAATACCTCCTGCCATTAGCCAAGTGTGGGACACAGAAAACACTGCAGAAAGGCTTTAATTGATTTTTGAATTTCAATTCTATTGGAAAACTGCCTTCTACTTCTCTTTGAAATCATTTAACTTAGTTCCAAGCCCATGGTGTGATTCTTCCAAGGCTACAAGTGAGTGAGCTCTGGGTCCTGATGGCCACACTCCAGGTCTGACATTTCTTACCTGTCACTCCTTTCAGGCTGCAAGGCCTTGAAGCTAGAATGCCACTTGCTCCTGTCCTATGTGATGGACCTTCTCTCTCACAATGATCTATCTTACATGCCTGACACCCACTTACATAGCCCCCTATTTCCCATCCCATCCTTTTTCCTCCCTTCCTCCCTTCTTCACCGGGTCGCTGTCTGAAGAGCATCCTTCAACGTTTATCATCTTTTCTCTGGGTCTGCTGATCATGAATCCTTTCTGATTTCATATGAGTAAAAATAGCTTTCTCACCTTTATTGCTCCCCTCCCTTTGATTTTTTTTTTTGGGGGGGGGGGCAGAATCTTACTTTGCAGCCCAGACTGGCCTGGTTATAAATAAGCCTGCACTATGGTCTAGGGTTTCTATTGCTGTGATAAAACACCATGACCACAAGCAACTTGGGGAGGAAAAGGCTTAATTTCATTTCCACTTTCACATCACTGTTCATCACTGAAAGAAGTCAGGACAGGAACTCAAGTAGGGTGGGAATCTGGAGGCAGGAGCTAATGCAGAGGCCATGAAGGAGTGCTGCTTACTCTGTTTGCTCCTTATGGCTTGTTCAACCTGCTTTCTTAAAGCACTCAAAACCACCAGCGTAAGAGTGGCACAGGGATGGGCCTTCTCACATCAATCACTATAAGTAAGAAAATATACCATAAGCTTGCCCACGGGCCCTTCTGGTAAGAGCGTTTTCTCAATTGGGGTTTGCTCTTCCCAAATTGCTGGAGCTTGTGTCAAGTTGACATAAACTAGGCAGCACAACTACTATCCCAGCATGTCCTCTGTTCATAGACAGTCTCGCTAGATAGAACCCCACGTGGGAGGCTCCTTGTATCACATGGGGAGGGGGGGCATGTCTCTCCATTCCCTACTTCTGTGAGTTGTGCTGGGCCATGAGCTAATCCTTTCTTCCACTCTGCTCTCAGATAAATTATAATCTGTCTGGCATCTCTTTCATCTTCAGTTCTGATAGGAATGCACTGGGATTCCCAGTTCTGTACAGAGACCCTCCATAACTCTGGAAGCTTGTGACTCACCATCCCGTTCAAAATGATTTCTGGGGCTAAAGAGATGCCTTGGCTATTCTTGCAGAGGGACTGATGTCCTGGTTCCCAGCATCCACATGGAAGCTCACAACTGTCTTTAACTCTAGTTCCAGAAACTTCTGGTTTTTCAGGCACCATGCACACATGTGGTACACACACATAAATGCAGGCAACACACACACACACATAAAAAAAAGTAAGTCATTTAAAAATGATCTCTATCCTTGCACCCTCTCTGCTTGTTTCCTAGGCTCCTCTTACACCAGCCAACTCTGGGCCATGTGCGCTTCACTATGTGTGGACATACGTGGCACACTCCACATGATATTAATATTATTTCCTTCTGTCCTATTTGTACTTCACCGAGTACGTTTCCATCTCCGCAATTTCCAATAAATACCAAGCATGAGTAAAACTTGTTCTGCTTTAAAAATCTGGATTTGCTTCCACCCAGGGAGCCCACCTCTCTCCATCCAGGAAAGCGATAATGGTAACAGAAGCAGAATGGCAAGCCTGGTGGGTGAGTGAAATCATGCTACAAAGCTCCCTTCCTGGTTTCTGCACTCAGAGAAGGTTGCTGTCAGGTCTCAGTCTGCAGGAACCTGTCCTCAAGCTCTGATGTAGGCCCTTAAATATGTGACATGTCACCTCCTAGCTGACAGTTTCATTGACTGGAATCACTCCATCCTATCCTGTTTCTGAGCATGCAGCACAGGTCCAGAGTAAGGACTCTCTGTGTGATCCTGTGTCTGCCTCTTCAGAGTTTGAGACTGTCATCAAGCTATTGAAACCCTCTGCTTGCTTCCTTTCTATAACACATGAGGGTGAGAACAGCACAGATTTCTAGTATTCCTGGGCTGACCAAGCATTATGGCCCTGTATCATGAGTAAATAGGGCCCGGTGCTCCTGCCAGGGGTGTCGCCTCTTCAGAGCCTGTTCCCTTGACAAACAGGACATGTGCACAGGCGTGAGTCCTTGGATGATGCCAGAATACAGAGGCCTAGCAGAGAAAGCTGCTGGCCTAGAAGGCTCTCCAGCTCTACAGCAGAGCAGCAATCTCAGTGCTCCCAGGACATGCCTCCCCAGACCCCAAACATGACCTCTGCCCCAATCAGAAAGAAGGAACCAAGGCCACTCCCAGAAGAAAAGTGGCTCCAGGACACTCTGTCCCCACCTGGTATTGCAGACAGCAGGGCTTGGGGCTTTAGCCATCCACAAGGAGACCTTCACCTCTTTTCTCAGGCAAATCACGAAGAAATCTTACGGGAAAGATGTCCAAAACAACTATCTCCCACTAATGGCCTTGTTATAAATTAGACCTTCCTGACAAAGACCAAGGAAAAGTGACACCCATCAAACGGACCTGCTGTTTGCACTTTCCAGACTCAGCACCGCTGTCCTGACCTCACATGTGTCTGTCATTTTCATTTAAAGAAAGAAGCTGTGCCAGAAATCAGGACAAAAGCAGGGGAATATGGGTCAAGGAAGAAGGGCATGCCAGCAACCCGAGGGATGTGCCACTGCAGGGCCTCCTGGAAGGCCACTAAGGATGGCACTGGCTGCAGCTGAGTCAGGGGAAATAGCCCCCGACTGCCACTATGCCTCAGGGCTGGAGGCCAACTGAATCCTTTCTTACTCGTCAGCCTTACAGGTGAGTGACAACAAGCCTGGGGGAGGGGAAGGATGGCAGGTGAGAAAGAGTGCCCGGGCTACAGTGGAGAATTTATTTTGGAAGGTTGGGCACCTAGGTTTTGGTAGAGCCGGAGACAAAGGGATTTGGGGGGGAGGAGAGTTGTGACCAGTGGAAGAAGTAGAGGTAGGAGAGGAGAATGACATCGGACACGCAGGGACACAGAATCTGGAGGGACTACAGGGTTGAGCGTGGGACTCTCTGCAGTAAGCAACATAGACAGAGCTAGAGGAAAAGGTACCATAGATGAGGGAGAAGTAAGCTATAAGTATCAAAGTGGTTCCACCACATAAAGACCAGAATGTGGGTGAGCTCTGAATAGAATGGAAGCTGCCCAGGTGGAGTGGACTGAATTTCTGCCAGGATAGGAACTGAAGCACACAGTCGACTCCTGACGACTACATGGGGTCTCTTCAATCTAACACAAAGTTAGTGTGCAACAAGCACAAAGAAGACAAAGGAGTGGGGAGAGAACATGCTGGACCCAGCTCTTCTCAAACTTAAGCTCTGGGATCCCAACCATATCTACATCATGTGAGCTATACTGGCCTCCAACATGGAGGCAGCTATGGAGCAAGAGTGGAGAGGAGCTCTACATGACTCCATGCCTATGAAGCTTTTCCAGTCTGTCTTCTTAGTGGCAGACAATGTTCTACAATGTGGGACACTGGTCACAACCCATCAACTGAAGGACAAGAGAAATTGAGAAAAGGCTAACTCACTCACATGTAGCTGTGAGTCTCTTGCCAGGGCCTCTGAGTCTCATTACTTCTGGTTTATAAAATAGGACTGGGAACTCGCTCCAACTCCATTACAGCTAATAACTCCAAAGCTATACAGTGGAGAAGAACATATATACTCCCCATGTTCCAGTTCAAAGGGGCCACAGTGGGGCCTAGCACACTGGCACCATCGGTGGACCACTTGCCTGAAATCTGCTAGCCAGTGCCACACATTACTCTGTGCTCAGCATCCCAGCTTTGCCCTCAGTGACAAATGGCCAAGGGTGGAAAACCACACCTTGTAGGTGGGTTGTGCACAGGACACAGTGGCTGCCAGGAGTCACATGGGAACATGGGATCACAGAGGAGCTCACGAAAGGCCATAAAAATCAACAAACCACACGTGCCATCAAACAGGGTTGTAACCACTAAGCTATGCAACTTCTGAAGAGGAAAAGTCTCCAGGAATGAGGAGCCCTTCTAGCACACACACACACACACACACACACACACACACACACACACACACAC
>NW_026590767.1:10366630-10473147 GCF_907164565.1 Psammomys obesus | reverse complement strand
CACACACACACACACACACACACACACACACACACACACACACACACGTGTGCAAGAAGGCCTTCTGGACTTCGTGTACACAAACAATGAGGAGGCCTTCTGGCACTCCTGTGTTCACCCTGCTAGCGTCTGGTAAATGCTTGCAATAATGAGCCCTTCTAACGTCCCATGCACACTCATGCCCATCATGAGCAGAAGCATCAGCACTCCTTCAGTTCCCTGATTGCGCTTTAATTAAATCTCCAGTTCACTGTCTAAAATAAAGCCATTATGGATAGTGACCAAGAATTTCATCACTCCCTGGTGAGTGTAAAAATCAATCACTTAAGTTTTTATGATGTAACCTAAGAAAAGTAGACCTTTCTGAGGTTAAAAGATTTGATGGGATCTCATTTTAGGCAAAAAGGGATCTGTCAGGTGCATCTGCTTCTGAGACAGAAATGCCTTCTTCCTTCTCATACTCTCTATCTGAACAGTTAGAGCAACAGTCTGCCTAAGAAAACTTCAGAACTAGGATGTGGCGCAAAGGGCGACCATGCCACAGCGCAACTGTGACATCTCAGGCTATCTGTCCAAACACGGCGATGTGAGACTGAAGTCTGGGCTACCCTTGAAATGTCAACAGTAGTGCATGAGATACACTCCCCTACCCTCTCCCATACACCTCGTTCTCACCACTGGACCATCTGCAAGGGCCTGCAGACACGAGAACATTCGAAAACCAGGAGTCACTCTGTTGGATGCCAATTGGAAATAAGAAAAAAAAAATAACAAACATTGATAAAAAGTTGCACCTGAAAAATCTCCTCTCTAACTTATGCTCAGTGTACTTAGCAAAAGGTCAGAGCTCTGGAATCTCCTGGATAAATAAACGCCGGCGAGGCGGATGAATCGCTGGAGAACTGGCGCATGGCAGCGAATGAATAACCTGCAAATGCGTCCCAAACCCCATTATTTCCCCTTTTCCAGGAGGCCAAGATTCATGTCCTCGCATGCCGCCAGTTCATTACTAAGAACTATCATCCCTCTTCCGGCGCACGCCAGGCAGTGTGCACGGCCCCTTGAGGACCCTTCGATGTTTAATTCCCCATCACCCGCTCCGCTGAACAGCTTAATCTCTGCTTGTATGATCAATACTATATCAGTGTAAATTAAAATGACAATTTTAAAGTAATTAAGCCTGTTAATGCTCGATTCAAATGTCATTATTTGCACTGGGGATCGAGGAGAAATCACACTGTGTCCGAGGTGACAGGAAGGCGCTTGAGCCTCCTCACCCTGCTGCATGGTGCCACTGGAGGCTTTAGCAAAGCGGATTAACTTCTGCCTCGCCCTGCCAGGGTGCCTATCCAATTTCTAAAGAGGATAACACAATTTGATGAATTTAATTCCAGCTACAAACTCAATTATTGTGATAATAGATGAAAACGGGGAGGAGACTCTAACAAGGCCTACGTTTTACAAATACACTTACCTCCACAATGGGATGCGGCAGCAATGGCCTGATTTGATTTGTCCCCTCTCCTTTGAAAACCCTTTAAATAATTATGACGGTTAGAAGGACAGCCAACATTTATTAAAGAGACTTGCTCCAAACCAAAGGGACTGCGGCTTAGACAATCTAGGTCACATGCAAGTGCTTGCTGTCCCAAGCTGTACAGCAGCATTTATGAGACAAGCTCTGCATTATCATTACATTGCTCTACTCATAAAGAGATACATAAAACTTGCCAGCCATGGACCAGAACTGCCTGTCCAATCCTGCTGCCCAGCTCCAGCTCAGGAACCAGCAGCCAGCCATGTTCTTTCTGGGTAAACAGTGGGAACATTAATACAAAGAAAATTAAGGGGAAAGAAATCACCATTCTGCTCTGATCCTCAGAAGCCGGGTATACCGTGGGAGTAGGATGCCCGCAGCTCCCCACACCAGCCTGAGGTTGGGGCTACCTCAGGGACAGTGACTGTCACTGGGCTTTATTCATTACATCAGCAATAAAAATTGACAACCAAACATTCATTTCAAGATGAAGAGCAAAGTGTAACAATTTCCGTTTGAGAGATGTTTGCACGCTGAATGGCCCATCTTTCAGACCTACTCAGATAATTGCAGGCCCTGATCTGCTAGAGCAGTTGGATGGGAAGGATACACGCTGGAGCTATCTAAATTCCAAACATTCTGCAACAAGGGATGCATACAGACAGCTTTCATATGCCCCTGCAGAACTGAAAGGCTACATCATTTTCTTGTCTCCACACATAAAACCTTGGGTTCCACATACTAACGCCTCCCCCCCTCCAACAACCACAGGTAGTAATCAGTTTTAAGATGAGTAAAAATACAGACTATGTTCAGATGGGTCTCCTTTTCTGCTGTGTGTAGCAACTTCGCAAAGTTCACCTGCAAGTAACTAGAGAGAAAGTTACCGTCTCTGACACATCCTCATGCTGTGGAGACCTTGAGATATTTATGGAAAAATGTTATATGGGAATGACACCATTACAGCATCCTTAATTTTTAGCCAAGGGAAAAAGTTACACAAAAAAATTCCTTCAAATTTTACCACCACTTTGCCTGTTATAACATGAGAAACTGAGCTAATGAGATGATGGCTCAAGGGGTATCAGGACTGATGACCCAAGTTTGATCCCTGGGTCCCACAAGGTGGCAGGAGAGAACCAGCTCCTGAGATTTGTTGAAGCTCCACGTGCACACAGTCATCTGCACACAGACAGACAGACAGACACACACACACACACACACACACACACACACACACACACACAAATATTTTCTTAAAAGAGAAAAAAAAACTAAGCTCTTCTCACAAAAGGCAACAGACAAAAACGTGGGAAGCTGCCTTTGCTTTGGGAAGGGTATTTTCATGACTGTCAGGAGTGGCTCCCCATGTCCTAGTGGCTTTGTGGTGCACTGCAGTGACCCTGAGACATTCGAGATGATGCTTTCTGATGGTGATGGTGGCCTGGTATTCCTTCTCAGCCTTTGTAAGAACAAGGAGCATCTGCAGGGTGGGGCCTGGTCATGTGAGTTTCCAAAATGGGAGCTCATTGCAGATAGTCATCTACCCAGCCACCCATTTACCACAGCTTTGAAAAAGGAGAGACAATCTCTGACTACGCTGTTTTTCCCTTCTAGGAAACTGAGATGTTCCCCCACGGATAAGATGAGAAGGTCCTTTGCCAGCACCAACTGGAGAATGAGAACCCAGGCCTATGTCCTAGGTCATCCTCTTCATAAAAAAAGAACTCTGCTTAAAACTAAAGCAACAAGTAGCCAGTCTAAAGGGTATGGACCCAAACCAGATGAGGACTAAGTATAAAGACCAAAGACCACAACCCTAACCACACAGAGAAGACAGTGACAGCCCATTCTTGACCACCACACCCCTATAGATAACACACTCACACACACCCAAATGTGTACATACCTGGGCACTGGAGATTAACCAGAAACCAGAGGCTGCTCAGCAAACCTGACACTGACCATTTATGACTAAGGGGTCAGCAGGGTACAACTCTGCAAACATGGTGCCTGGTGGTTAGAGTACACAGTGATCAATCAGCTACCCCCACCATTGCATCTTAGAAGTGGTCAGCTAGCTCACAGGCAAGGACATCTCCCTCTCCCACCAGGGCTGAATTTAAAGAAGCATATTATACAGACTGGGGCTAGGCCAGATGTTGAAGATCCCATAGCTCTTTCCACAGACCACTCGAACCTTTGGTCTGGGCACCAAGCTACAGACAAGAAAGTGGTTGAGGACTTGGTGAGAGTGCAGAAACCTAACCACTAAAGCCACATATACCTGGCTCACATGCAGAGATCATGACCCTGGGCCTACTACAGGAGACCCAGCTATCATCTACATGAACACCTTTGAGGTCTCAGGAAAAAAGTCCCTAGAGCAACCCCCACTAGAATGCTATAGGCCCTGCAAACTGGGCTCCTGGAGGACAAGGACCCAGGGTGCAGGCTTCTGCATCTGAGGTCAAGCGTGTCAGGGGTAAAGGGATGCCCTGCTAGGTTAAGATGGCCCAGTCTGCATCAGCAGTGCAAAGATATCTCAAGAAGACCAGTGTACACATGAGGCAGAGGACAGGGCTTGCCACAACTCCCAGGAAAAACAGAGTCTAGGCAACCAGAAGCAGGACAGAGCTCATGGGGGACTGTAAAGCGAAACGCCACTTGAGGCCAAATAAATAGAATGAGCAGCTACACTGTGAGCACCAGGACTATTTTTTTTTTTATGTCCACTGCTTCAGTGATTTTCTGTCAAAAAATGCTAACAAGCATCAAAGTCCTTAAGAGCTTTACAATCTTTCAGTTTGTTCACCAATACATTTCCTGCAGTGTATTTGTTTCCTAGGCTCATGTGACATGGCTCTCCATCATGCCTGTCTGCAGCCTGATGGATCTGCCGCCACCAGGCACCTAGCTCAGCTTCACCAAAGCCTGTTAAGGGATTTCTCAGCAGAGAGCACAGGACAAAGGTGGACATACAGTAACTGAGGCCCTCAGTGGGCAGTGGGTGGGCTATCCGAGATCAGCAGGCTGGGAGTGTCAAGCCTGCATCAGCACACCCCATGCTGCCCTTGTGTCCACGGCAGCCTCAGACTCCCCACTCTCCACGCCCTCCTGCCCACAGAAACCAGCGCTGCAGACTCACAGCTGACTAACACAGCTACCACCAGCAAGTGACCTATGGGATTAGGAGGGAAGGCCAGGACAGACTGGAAGCCATGATTGCAAACACAGGCCTCCTGTAGGCTTTGGGCACAATGACGACAAAACCAGCCTTTACTGCAGACATGGTGTCCACAGATTTGAAAGTGGAGGCTACCTAGGGGGAGAAGTAGGGTCATGTGATCAGGTGTCACAATTAGCTGGGGCAGATGGGTGGTGAGGCATGGCTTGGCTGGAGGTTAGCAGGGCCCATGCTCCTTGCTGCCCTCAGATGAGACTTCTCTCTGGTCCTTATTCCACGTGCTCTCCCATAGCAGACCTTCTAGTAAAGTGATTCTCCAGCTGTGGATCAAGACTCCTTTTGGGGTCAAACAACCCTTTCACAGAGGTTGCCTAAGACCATCAGAAAACACAAATATTTTATGTTATAGTTCATAACAGTAGTAAAATTAAAGTTATGAAATAGCAACAAAAATAATTTTATGGTTGGGGGTGGGGGGTCACCACAATGTGAGGAACTGCATTAAAGATCAGAGCATTAGGGAGGTTGAAAACCACTTCTCTACTACCAGGCATAGGTGCAAGCATGAAACCCAAGGCTTTATGCTTTACACCTTGTGTGGCAGATGGGTCCACCGGACTGCGGGCCTGGCCCCAGACGCAGTTCAGAGTCCAGATGTGAGGAGATTTCCTCTCTTGTAAACTGGACAGTGTCAGCAAGGAGGCTGCTTGTTTGAAGGGTATTGGTTTGAAGGGACACCAGGGACAAGGGCAATGCCCTTGTGGCCAGCAGGTGAGCATCCTCCACTCTCAGCTGCCATTTCTGTGTCTCACAGAGCAGTCTATTCAGATCTCCCCCATGTTAAAAATCGGGTCCTCCGTCCTACTTTTAGTGCTTGGTAACGGTTATTACATAAAGAACTTCAAGTGAAAATTCTTGGTCAGATATGTTTTGCAAATGTGGTGTCATGGGCTGTGGAATGCCTCTACTTTTGCAACAAAACAAATGTTTCATTTGCTGATGGCTGCTTCCTAACACGCTTGCCAGGTTCTGCCATCGCTTCTCCCCAGGTGTGAAACCCACAGAAATTATTTTCCATAATTTCTGGTGAAAGCTGGAGATTAGCCATGGCAGGTGGCCATCTAAGGGTCAACTTTCTTTATGCAGCCCATACCCTTATGGCGGAACAGCTTGGACACCTTTGTCAAAACAAAGTGTGCCCCTGTAATCCCAGCCCTCAGGTTAAGGCAAGAGGATCAGAAGTGAGAGACCAACCTAACCCAGCTGATTTCCAGAGTCTCTTTTCTGGCCCTCAGTCTGTTTATGTGGGGGTTTATACTAACACTACATTGTCATGCCCACTGCAGATATGTGGCAAGTCTTGATCAGGCAAGGTGAGTCTTCCAACTCTGTCCCATTTCAATGTTGTTGTGGCCACTGCAGGTCCTTTACACCTCCATATAAAATGTAAATCCAGATTTTTTATTTCTACAAAAAAAAGTTTCTGTTCTAACTTTGATTAGAATTACCCTGAAGCATCATGCCAAGCTTAGGAGAATAGACACATCAACACCATTGAGCCTTCCCTGAGCCTGGTATGGCTCCATGTACTCAGGTCTCACTGATCTATGCAAGCAGCTTGCAAAGGTGCTCAGGATACAGGTCTGGGATAGCACTGACCTAACACAGTCCTGACTTTGGCTGCTTAAGGGTAGTGTTACCTAAATTTCAACTTCCAAGAGAAACCTTTACAAATTAATAGCTTGCAAGCCACTGAGCAAGGGACACATTGTCAAAGACCTAAACAAATTACTTCCAGGTTGACAAACCCAGTCCTGGCCGCTCATGAGAGCACTGCACCCTGTGGGCTCCCTGACAAAACCTTGCTCTCGTTATTCCAGTACAGCAGCTTCATGACCTTATACCTTAAATAGTTTGTTTGTCTCTGGGTTGAAGCCTCAAAGAATCGCACAAAAGGTGAAAGTGTGTCCATAGGGGCACAGAGAGAGCTGGACGGAAGAGCAGAGGGTTGTGGAAAAGGAACTAAACACAGCTTTATTTATAGGATTAGCCACACTCACTCTGTTGCCACATCCCACAGAGATGTTCCCCATTGGTCTCCAGATGCCTAGGTCTGGCCTTGCATCTCTTTTTTGAAAGGCAGAGGATGCAAGTCAAGAAAAATAAAAACAAACTGGGTTAAATCACTATTTAACCCAGTCCACTCTGTGAATTTATTTCAATATGAATTTGAGGCTAGATCAGATAAGCCTTTAAATTAGTAATAACCAACCTGTCCCCAGATGACTGCCTCTCCTCTTCCGCCAAATCCTGCATCAGTCCCCACATTAATGTCAACCTGGGACACCAGCTAAGCACAGCAAAGCACACAATGACACTGTAGGAACATAACTAGCTCTGATGGAGTGGCTGGCCAGTAGGACTGACAGACGCAGGCAGCTGCAGCCAAGCGTTGGGGCTTCAAGCTCAGTGGATACTTTGGTCCTTCTGCTATGCTCTACTCAGCCCTCACTGAACTGCCTGGCACACACACACACACACACACACACACACACACACACACACACACACCAAAAAAAAAAAAAACAAACTTTTTTGTTAGCAGGTGAGCTGAGTGAGCAACACTCCACACTGATTTCTCACTGTCCCTCTTTGTTAGATGCATCTTCAGCGCCACTACATCTTAATGTATTCCCAAAGCCTCAGCCAACATCTCAGCACACTCTCTGTATTCAACAGCCCAGAACACAGGTTCTGAGGGCAGGGGTCAGGGCAGCCATACTGGTGACTCAGGCCAGCAGCAGGCCGAACACCTGATATAACAGGAGCACACCCTGGTTATACCCTTAGGCTATACCTCACCCTTAGGATCAGCTCTCGACTGATCCTAGCAGACTTTGGTTCCTGAGAAGCAAACCCTTGGCCCTGTCTTCTCTGCCCTACAAGGAGATGGGTGGTAGTGTCCCAGAACTCCTCTATGTGGTCACTTGGTGAGCCTCCCTCTGAGACTCTTGTCTGACTGCTGCCAGAGGTGAGTTGGGCACCACTGCCCAATAAAAAGCACTCCCATAAGAAAATGAAACATTCCCATCTAGTCATGGGCAACTGGCATTCGGGAGATGAGTGCCGCCTAGCAGTCACCATAATCACAGGGGAGCCAACCATGTGTGCTCTCGTCATCTCCTATTCCAAACCTGGTGTTGATGGTGAGGCAGCATCTCCACAGTACCACCCCTGGGGGAGGGTAAATGCCTGAACGATATCGGGGAAAGAAGGTGTTGGGGGCACACCAGCCAGCCATTGACACTTCCTCCTCAATTAATGTTCCCTAAACCAGGATAGTGTAGGTATTCTTTCCTGAAGACCACTCATCCATGGCAAGCAGACGAGATGGCTGGCCAGAGCTACCCCACCCTTGTAAGAGGCTATAAGCTCAATCAAGGAGACCCAGTCCCAAGCTGGTGGCCCCATTCCCTCCTTCCAGCACTGAGCCTTCCAAGAATGCTTGTGGCATTCCCTCCCTGTGCCAAATCCATCAGCAGATATCCTAGCCTCTTGTTCCCAACTACCTTAGGTCCAAATATGAGTGACAATGGAGAGGTGGGGATAGCTATGGGCCATATGAGCACTCTCAGACACTTGTGGCCAAGCAGGCAAAAGCTCTGGCATGAGTGCCATGTTGCTATAGCTCTCTGCCCCAAACTCCTCTATCAGAAAGTGGACAGCATATAGGGAACACAGGCAACTGCTTGTCATGGCTGACAAGGAGCCCTACCTATGAACAGGCCCACAGGTGAGTCTCCTAGTGCACACAGGGCTACATTTTGACCTGTCCAATACTCCTAGGCACATTAGGATCCCCTAATGTACATAGGAACATACCGAGATTTGCTGTTGCCCACAGGGGCACACCTGGAGTCCTCAATACCACAGAGGCAAATCTGGGAATCCTTAATACCCACAGAAGCATCTCTGGGGTCCCCAGAGGCACTTCTAGAGGGCCTCAGCACCCACAGAGGCATATCTGCATCTACCCAATGGTCATAGGAGCACATCTGGGTCTGCCCCATGCTCATTTGGGCACATTTGGGTCTACAAGATGTCCACAAGAGCATCTGAATCTGGTAGACACTCACATGGGCACATCTGGGTCTATACGATGCCCAATGAGCACAAATGGGTCTTTCCCATGTCCAAGGGACACATCTGAGTCTGCCTAATCCCTGCACAGGCACAGCTGGATCTGCCCAGTGCCCAAAGGCACACAGCTGAGCCTGTCCAGCACCAAGAACAAGAAACCTGAGAAGTTGCTGGCAGAGCAGAGAGTGCTGGGCCTTTACTGAAGCTGCTGTAGACCAAGGTTCCCTCTTCTCTGCAGGCAGCTCTCTAGCATCCAATCTGCAGAGCTTTGACAGACCATAGTATCCCCTTCTAGATGTGAGAGTAGGATCCCTCACCCCTAAAGACCACAGGTTGAGTCACATGGTCATGTCTTCTACCCAGGAAAACTCAGTGATGATGGGCCAGCATAAGGCTCCCATTGTTCCCCTGTGTGGTGCCGAGCACCTGCCTTTCTGATCTTTCTGCCAGGCCACATGGAGACATGGCAAGTGTTGGGCCTCAGTTGACTTCTGAAAGGGAAACTTCCTAAGAAGACATGTCTCAACTTGTCCTTCAGCTCATGAGAACCAGTGTCAGCCGCCTGCAAATCCTACAGGCACCACCCCTCCTGGAGACATGAGGCTTAGCCTGTTCTAAACATATGTCCTGGGCAAGGCAAACTCCCACCAGGGCCTGGGCTATAGCTAGGAAAAGCCTCACATCTCCCCAGGATGCATAGAGCTTGCAACAAAATTAACCTCGTGGCAATTGTTTCCCCTAGTTTGATAGCTAATGTCAGCTCATCTGTTACAGGGAAATAAAAAAGTCAAGCCTAAATGTATAAAAAATTATGATGGAAGTCCTAAATAAAGCGTAGACTGCAAGCTCATTGAGTCAAAAATCAATCAATCAATGAGGGAGTGGGTTAGGAGCACCTCATAAGCCCCAAAGAAATCATTTGCCCAAACACTGGGATTTAACGGTGGAGGACCAAATTCCAACACTTTTAGGAAGTAAATAATGAAAAATCAATTCAGAGGAAAAACAGATCAAGAACCCTGACTCTGACGTGCCGACACATTTATTGCTGAATACCATTCCTCGGCTGACCCGAAAACTTCGGAAGGTGTTTATTTACTTTCAACACCTTCCAGGGATCAATATTTTTAATTTGGATCCGAGTTATTATTTTTCACATCACAGCAGCGGGAAGCGGCGTAAAGTGGCTCATATTTTAGTGCTAAAAAGATCGATACGACAGTTTCACCTTCACTGCAGCCCGGCTGCTGTGGCCGCACATCATCACATCCCGAAGGGCCATGGTGCCGAGGCAGGAGGGCAGGTCATCACCCGCCAGGGGTGCAGACAGCCGTGATTTAACTGAGCACAGGGCGCCCAGTGCCCTCAGAAAACCAATCTTGCTCCTCTCACTTCATCAGGCCTCAGGTGAGGAGGAGGAGGGCAGGGCCAAGTGCAGAGGGGGCCGCCACTGGCAAAGATTAGTCCCTCATCATAAACGCATTTGCCTTTCCTTCCTCTTCCTCAGATCAAAGAACATCAGCAAACTCCATTAATTTCCCACAAATTTCCCCAAACCTCTTATTTAGGGGAGAGCAGGGAGGGGCCGCTCCCAGAGTAGTGGAAAGGGGCTTGTGGGAAGGGGCAGGCTTCACTCCTCGGTCTCAACATGAGCACCAGCACCAGGGCTTCTGAGTACCCTCTGGGCGTGGGGGTAAATGTGTATATCATGCTGGACAGGGCAATTGTGTGACAGTCCCTTGTCAGCCTTCAGCACCTCACATTCTCCCTAACCCTAATTTAACCATCACCACCCCACCTCGCTCCATACTCCGAAAATAACTCACAAAGCCCGGGGAAACCAGGATACCCAGGCCAAAGCAGAGTCACACATCTTATGTCTAAGTGCTCTGGCTTCTACCTCTGAGAAACACCTACTCCCAACAGTGCTGGCAGCTACACAGAGGAGAAAGTATAGAAAGAGGCCCTGACCTCATCCATTCAGGGTCAGCCCTCCTGACCCACATGTGAGCAGCCTAGGCAATCCTGACTAGCAGGCCTGAGGCCTCCTGCCAAACAAGAGCCTTGAATAGGCAAACAGCAGGGCTTTTGCATTGACAGCACTATTCCTGAACCTAAGAGATAGGCCTTGCCCACTGGAGTCATCCTTGGCCTGCTACTGTCCCTGAATCAAACAGCTCACTGGAATTTCCAGTCTCTGGCCTACCCAGGACCCCATTCAACTACCATCACCCCACAGCCCACACAGGCTGCCCATGAGTAAGATCCCTAGTTGAACAAATGAGGCCAGAGTCCCCTTAGGCAGCCCAAACACCACTGGTGCTACCCATCCAGACCACTACACTGTGTGTGTTACCAGCAGTGCAGCATGCAAGACCTTCTCCAGGACTCAAGAAGCATGTGCAACCTCCGGGACTGTTCTACATCCAGCTATACAGCCTCTTCATCCCCTGGCCTGAGGTAGGGTGTGGGCAAGCCCAGGCCCTGAGAAACCTACAGATGCTGCCTCTTGTTAACTACCCCACTGGCACAGCTTCATCCCTGGGGACCCATGACAGCAGGCTAAGCCTTCTCAGACCTCTCAATGCTGTATCCCCCATATCAACAAAGTCTTTCTTCTCCAACATTAAGTCATTAGTAAGGTACAGCTCTTCCAACACCACCCCCCCCAATCTGGTCAAGAATGACCACATGGAAAGGGAATATTCCCTCTTGTAGTTTTAGGAACAAGAGCTTTGGCCAGGTCACATCAGTTTTCAAGGTTTCACTCAGTCCTCTTCTCTGGGTGAAGACAGAAGCAAAGACTCCTACTACCTTTCCAGTTCCCAAGAGGAATGCTATTGAACCAGCTGCAGCTTCAAGAGGCCACTCAGGTTTGGCTCTACAGCCAGGCAGGGATAATAATCCTGGACCTGGGCTTTGGATTTCTTTCTCAGGCACCAGAACTTTAGACATCAGGTCACCAGAACGGGCTAGGAAGATCTGGCTATCCCCAGGTCATGTCTGAAGTCCACCACAGTAAACACAGCCTCTGGCTTCCCAGGCCAGGTGAGCAACCAGCAAGGCATTGATGAACACTCCATGCTGCAAAGCTTTCCTTCAGCAGCAAAACAAGACAGCGCTGGAATTATAAGGAAATAAATTCTCAATCTCTTCCTCACTTTGCCATTCTGAAGCAAGAGTACAAGGAAGCCGTTGCCTCGCATGGTCTTATTGATGCGCCAGCTTGTCGGGAGGTAAGCGATGTGATTTCTATGCTCCTCCAAGTGGCTGGCTAAATCAGACACATAATTTCCATGCTGCTAGAGTGTCTGATCAATAGACACTAGCGCAGACTTGGAAAACTTCACCCAGGTAGTTCCTCAGTGTCCACTCTTCATGGCTGGCCTACTGTGGAACTCAACTGTGCCACACTGTGATGCCGAGAGCTCTGGGGAGCAGCCTTCCAAGTCCATCTCTAACACTGGAGGTAAGGCATATAAACTCAGGAAGGTAGTTCAAGGACCAGGTGAGCTCCATCTCCCTCCCCCTCCCTCCCCATTCCTTCCCCCTCTCTTTTTTCTGGGTCTCACTCACACCAGCTCAAGGTCATGTTTTGATCCTCTATCCACATAGCACAGAGCTCAGCTTCAAGCTGGGGCCCTTCCTCAAGGATCCTCCTTTTTGGGTCCATCTCAGCTGGTAGGCCCAAGCCCTATGGATAAGGATTCCAAGGCTCATTCATGGCGCCATCCAAGAAAAACCCCAACTGCACCGTGGACCCAACTTTGTAAAGGTCAGGTTTTTTTCTTCATTTTGTTCAAATCACTTTTCTTACGGGGTTTACAGCTTCATGCTACATGCCAAACTGTTAACAGATTTCACTCATGACTCTTCTACCAATATGAATCACTCACAGGGGCTGTACACAACAACACACTCCCAACACACGCTGCACCTCTATACCAAGTGGCAGAGCCCCTGTCCTCACTGAGCCAGTCTCTTGCAGTGAGGAGTGTCCCTGGACAAGGTGTGTCCATCGCCAGTAGAACACGCACTCCAGGAGCCAGAAGTCTCTCAGGAAGAGGATAGGGCACAAGCATCTGAGAAGGGAGGCAAGAAGTCAGCAGGCAAGCCAGTGCAGAGGCCAGGTAGCAGCAAGTCACAGGTAACTAAGATGACAGAAGGGCCAGGAGAGTGACAATGACAGCCCCAGCCCACAGAAAAATGCAGGTGCTCTTCCGGAGCATGCCATGGACATCTGACATTCTAGGGCTCTAAAGCACTGACTTGGTCTCCAGGGGGATGAGTTCCATGTTACTGTACCTCCCACTCCTACCCCTCCTGGTGCCTAGGAGATATGTATGAAAGAGTTGATCAGGACTCCTTTGGGACTCCTGGGCCCCAGCACAGGAAGAACAGGAAGGTTGCCCAGCAGGAGCACAGTGTGGTGGCCTGCTTTCCCACCTGGGGAGCACATCCTCTGCTCCTTAGTTCCTCTACATACAACCCCCTTCAACAGAAGAGCAACGTGTCACAATTACCTCACTGATGTTTAAACTGGGGGCACCTTGCTCTTTGGGGTTAATACAAAAAACATGAGCAGGACACTAACACATGACCAAACATGAAACGCACATACCATTCTCTGCATGGCACAGGCCTCAGAGCCACCTCTACTGCAGTCTCAGCAATGTTGGCTTCCAACACTGCAAAGAGCCCAGGGTCCCCCTACCTGGCTGTTGCACCTCACTGTTTTCAGGTCTGGCCTGGAAGGGCAGTGTCGAGAGAGATGTAACCTCTGCCTCCCAGCAAACCCTCCTCAGGAACTCTTTCTCATCTGCACTTTGGCTTCTGGCCTCCATTCCCTATGTGTCCCTCATGCTTCTCTGAAGCTTCTTTGCATCTAAGCTCCCTGCAACTAGGCCAGGGAGCCTCAGCCAGACCCTGATATTAAACATACCCACCAACAGTCTCCAATTCTCAATAGCCAGTGACTGCCACCCTCTCTCCAAGGCACCACTGCCTTCTCCCACTCTACCCAGAAGGGTTGTGGGTATTCACATTACTCCACAGCCCTAGCCCTCCAGTACTCTGCCAGGAGACTGGTCCATTCAATGACTCTAAACATGTGATGGGTACCTACAGGGGAAATCCCGGGAGGAAACAGCAAACAAAAACAAGCTAAGCCAACCAAGGTAAGCTCTCCCAGGAAGAAAAGTCCTGGTGCTCCAAGACTGGTATGCCCATTCCTTCCTCTCTGTGTGGGTCACAATCACCCACTGTGTTGGCCCAAGGTAGAAACATTCAAACACAAGCAACAGGATGGGAACCCAGATTTTCCAGTGGTAACAACTTCAATGCCAGTCTGGCAGAACCTCTGAAGACCCACACTTCCAGCCACATAACTTTCCATACCAAAAAAAAAAAAAAAAAAAACATGGTTAGCAAGGAGCTAACCAGTGACAAAGCCAGGGGCCCAGCATCGAGAGGCCATTTTCATGGTCTCCGTACAGCATACACGGAAGACATCCAGCCCACATCAACAGACACACGTTACGGCCACAGTAAACACACAGAATTTAAAGTTCCCAGTTAAGAATCCTCTTAGGAACAATCCCTTCGAGGGGCCTTGCAACTGCACATGCTACACTGGCGCCACCTCCTGGCAGCAAGGGTCATTTGCAAATCTCCTAGTCCAAGCCCCTGGGGCATCACTAGCAATGGAAACAGCAGATCTTACCCCAACAGGCCCGCCCCCGCGCCCGGAGCTCCCACCCCCCCCCCACACCTCACCCACCCCCACTCCCAGCTCATAGAGTACGTGCAGTCCATTCAGTTCAGCAGCTTGCTGGAAACAGGCCACTATTTTCTGATCCCTATTAATGCCCATGACAGCATTTATGTATAAGATAAATTCATCTCAATTTCCTTTTTCAATTAATGGCCTATTATTTGAACCAGACTCAGCTAAAAATACTCAGCTGATACCATCAATCTTACAAGGATTAAATTTCTCTGTCTGAAGCTACAGTGTACCAGGCTGGGCAGGAGGATAGTTACCTAGCTGCTGGATGCTGCCAACCATGTTCAGGACTCCAGGGGTGTAGGTCCTTCCTACCAGAACATCTTAGCGCTCTTGCTTAAGACAACAACGCACCAAGGGAACACAGTGGAGGAGTGTGAAGTGGATGGTGCTCAAAGACTCGGGGCCACTGTAGTTACAATCTACTTTGTGCTACCTACGATGACTCCAGGCAGACATGAAAAGCCCTTGATCATCACCATTCAATCAGACATGAAGGTACTTTATGCCACACTGGGGCTGGTAGAGAGACTGGTACCAGGACAGGAATGCCAAGGCATAGTCAGTGCTTGACAAGCAAAGAAGAGCAAAGCAAAAGAGATCCATCACATAGTGTTCTACCCTCAAGGAGTGGCCTTCTTCCCCTGTCAGTCCAGCTATGAAGGCTCTCGCAGGGCCAAACAGCCCTGTTTGTGCATGTAGAATTTAGCCTCCCTTCCCCTGTACCTCTAGATCATTGTGTCTATATATTTAAAGGGGGTTATGGAGAAAAGAACCTTCCTACAAAGGATGCCTGCAGTGGCATAAGGCAGGAGAGATGGTGGTGAGCCTTCTGCAACTCTGGTGCCCCATGTTGGATGGTGATGTACCTCATTGAGATTCTGTCTGGAGGCACTGCTGAAAACCCAGTGCCACAATCAGATCTATGAGCTTGTAAGTCTTGTGAAATTGTGGAAACCCTCAGCCATTGTTTTCCATGAATCTGTTTCCTCTGCCCTGTGGAAGGCCCCAAGGACATGATGTCAGGCCATGTGACATCATCCCAGAATGACACTATAAAGAGGCTGTTTTCTCTGTTTCATTTCTAGCAGTTCCAATTGATTTCTTTGGCTTACCCCCTCTCCTTCTGTTGTGTCTAGTCTGAGGCCCATCCTCACTGATAGGTCTTCTCTTTTTAATCTGTGTAAGGCTGACTCAGAAGACAAGAAGTCAGGTCCTGGCAGAAGGCTAAGGGGAGGGGCTTTCTACAAGAAGGAAAGGAATACAGAGCTAGGAAGAAACAGCCAGTGGCAGAAATGGCTAAGGGAAGAATAGGGGGAAGTAAGGGGACTCTCTTCTGAACAGAACCAAACTAGAGGCAAGGGCACACCTGAATGTGGGTGGTGGAAGGGTGTGAAGAAAATGTCTTTGAAACAGAACACACGTGGCACTGGGTGCTCCAAACCCAGAGACTGAAACCTTGACAGGGCCTCTCTAGCCCAATGACAACCCCAAAGTCACACACACCAAGTGCAGGGCAGGAATCAGACCCACCATGACACATGCCCTTGCTATATTTCTCCATATAGCTCCAATGGAAGTCAGGCAGCTGCTCAGGGTAGCTCAAGGCAGAAGATGGGCTGACAGATGAGGATCACTGCCAGATCTCCTTGAGCGGAGAAGAAAAGCAGCACCTAAGAATAAGGCTGAAGTGGAAGGCACTGGGGCAGAACGATGGAAAGCTAACTCAATCCCTGAAGGCCTGGGCACCTCAGGGCTTGAGACACTGTTCTCCAAACCAACAGCTATAAAAGCTTTCAAACATCGCTGAAGAGTTCCTGGCCTTTCCTAGTGCCTCACACCTCCTAAAGCAGCTATCCTGCACTGGGCCCAGGACCCTTGTAGAAGAGGGACAGTTCTTCTCAGACTGGCACAGTCCCTGTAAGGTACACCTGTTCTGAAGCAGGTCAAACTCCAAATACCTGCTCAGGGCTCACAAAGTGATTGCCAAGTCCAGGAATAGGGACACTGGTATAAAGGGACCAGCAGAGCAGCCCAGGTTCCAGTTCAACCTCTCATTCTAAGCCAGCTTGGAGACCCTAGACTCCTCCTCTTATGGTATATATCCCAAGGCCAGCCTCTGTTCACTGGCCATCCCCATCCCAGCTCCTGCCCAGCAATGAGGATGCAATCTTAAGTGTTGGCCGTCAGCCCTGCCAGGCTGGAGCAGAGAGACTGAGACCCTCTGAGAAGTCAACAGACTGTGAGAAGCTTTCCATTTGGGACAGTAACACTATGCATGCAAGTCGATGTAGTGCTCTTCAGGAACAGCCCAGACTCAGGTTCCCTTGACCCGGGACCCATGCCTCAGCTGGAAGATGACTCACCGTGAAGTGTTCCTGTGACTTGTAGTTCTCATCCAGGTAGACACGAGCCCTGTTGTATTCCTTCATGGCGTCACTTGATAGTAGCTCCCTGGGAGGGGAAGAGTGAGCACAGTAAGTAAAGACCCAGACGCCATGCCTTCCCACAGCTGTGCTCCCAGACACAAGGCTGCAGCTACAACTGCTTTTCACAGCAGCCAGAGACCCACACACCCCTAATGGGGCAAAGCAGGAGGGAGGGAAGGAGGAAAGAAAGGAAAATCAGTGATAGCCATGGTGGAAACCACAGCCTACTGTGTGTCCTGGCACACACAGAGCAGCCCACATAGCAGTCTCTGGTTTCCACGCAGGCCTGTGAGATGCCTACTACATTGTGAGGCCACCCAGGGAAGAAGACCCTGATGGGACTCCCCTAGGACACACATCGTGGACAGGTGACTTCCAGAGTCTGCTGCTTGTTTTGAACCTGACCTACAGGTTCAAGAGGGACCTACAGAGGTGACAAGCCATCACTCACAGCCGCCCAAGAGCACAGTGCAGAGAATGACAGTGACTAGCACTTCCTTAAAGCGAACAGCAGCCTGTGCTCATCAGTCAATGCAGCAGAGCCCCACTGCTCCTCCCAACACCCCATTTTATGGTCAGAGTCCCAAACAGTTGATTTTATCACTGGCTCTAGATTGCCTAGGGAGAAGTACCACACATCTAGCCCAGAATGTGGGACAAAGGGCCAGTCCTCCTTTGCTGCAGGTGAGAAGTAGGCACAGCATACAATCCAAAAGTACAAGTTAGGGAAGGACCCCAGAGGAAACCATATGTCTAGGAAAGGGAGGCAGCAGATGAGCCCGGCAGACTCCAGTGGACCCCCAGGATATTGCTGCTGGCAGCCACAGACCTCAAAGTGCTCACGGGTATAAAAAAACAGAGCTAGAGATGCCTGGGCACCAACCCAAACAAAGCACTGGGATTGAGGTGGTGAGGAGTGGGGAATAGAGATGACAAGATGCCAACCCTGAGCACCAGGCACATCTGGTACATCAAAGCTGCCTGACATGGGTGAGAACTTGAGTTCAGTCTCTACGACACTCAAAGTGGAAGAAGAGAACCGATTCCTGCAAGTTTCTGTCTGACCTCTACACACGCCATTGGCACACTTGTGTCCCCATCCCCAGACAAATGTGATGAAAAATTGATCTGACACAGGAAGAAACAACAAATCAGTGTCATAATTTTTTCAAAACAAGCTACCAACAGACCCAGGCCCAGAAATACGATTAGCTGAAAGAATCTTAAAATGACGAATATAAATATGATTGGAGCCCTTAAGGAAAATGGGAATGTACAGAAGAAAGGAGTTTCTGGTGATGACAAATGAGAACTGGGGTCTCACAGGATGGACTGAGAGTGGGCAGCCCTGCAAGGCAGTACAGTAGGGGTGCACTCCCTGTGGGATGGCGGAGCCTCTCTGGCAACACTGAGTCTAAGGGCAAGGGGGGAGGGGGCAAGGAGAAGAGCAGCATCTGCAGACAGAGGGGGCTAATGATCTCCAAATTTGGTCAAATGCATAGGTGCACAGTTCAGAACAAACAATATTAAACCAGAGAGCAGCAAACTGAGCCGCTACAAACAAGCTACATGTAGAGGAAAGCGAGCTGGGAAAGCACATTATACACAAGAAGATGAAGACGGTAACAAGGGCTGGGCTCTGGTCGGAAACAATGAAACACAGAAGACAATGACACGGCGTCCTTGAAGTAGTGAGGGAACTGACAAGCTCTCATTCATTCCCAATAAATGCAGCTTTCAAAGATGAGAACAACGACCTTGTTCAGACAAACAAAGGCTGAGAGAATCGGCAGCAGCTGACTTGTACTGAAATCAACAGTACAGAAAGCTCTTTGGCTAAGGAAAACGGTCCAGGTAGAAGCTGAATCCAGCCAAGAGCAAGGAGCGCTGTGCAGGAAGTGCACAGGAAGGTGCCCGCCAGTCCCAGCCTTCTCAAGGACAGCTGCTCTTCAAAGCCAGTGCAGCAAGGCACACAGCGCCGCTCACAGCACATCGAAGAGACAGTAGTGGTAGAATCTCCCTCCCGAGGGCCACAGGCCTGTAGATGCCCAAGGCCCAGTACCCACTGCACCCTTTCCCTTCAGATGTTCTGCTGCTCTAGCCACAAGCCTCTCTTTCCCATACGTGTCAACTAGCAGTTCTTGGCATAAACGCTAATTTCTGTCAGTGACATGTGCTGAAGATGTTTTCCTAAGGTGGCTTAGCTCTTCCTTTGTTCAAAATCTTTCTGTAACAACGCGGCTTTCTTTAACATGACTAAGCTGCACACACTGCACATTCTGAAAGAACTCCTCCCTACCTTAAAGCTACAAAGATACTCTCCCGTATCTCCATCTCCAAATTTTACTTTAGTACCAATGGAATTCATTCTGAGGCAGGGTTGAGTGACCACGTGGGACGTTGTGATGCAGGCTCCTCCCAACACAGGTCCCGGCACTTCTCAGCCTGCAGTGCTAACGCCATACACCAAAGAAGACATTCTGCATAGCATGTCTCTGCCTACTCGTATTGTGCTGCTGCTGCAATGGGAGCTGCTGCTCTTGCTGGCAGAACGATTGTTTCGGCTATGTTCGGCACTGCTTCTCCATGTGACCAGCACTTGCTTATCAAGTGTCGGGAAAAATGCTTTTAACACTTTTATTAAAACTGCCTTGAAGTTATAGACTGCTGTGGAGAAATGTGCAGGGCGTTTGACACCTGATAAGCTCCAAGGCCCTGAGTGGTAGGAATGGCCACACCTTGCTCGGGAGAAAGTCCCTGCTATCAACTGGTTGCTTGCAGGATCTCTTTACCCACAGGATGCTGAGGATCATGGCTGCCTCCAACAGGGACATTTGAGCACTGAAGGAGCACTTCCTCCATGTCTTGTCAGGCTTAGGCCAGATGTAAATAGGAGAAAAGGGGCGGGAAATAAATGTGGCAACAAGACAGCTCTTGTAGGTAACAGCGCTTGTTGTACAAGCCTGGAGAGCTGAATTTGATCCCTGGAATCCACAAAAGTGGGAAAATTGACTCCAAAAATTGTCCTCTGACCTCCCCATGAGGTCTGTGGTGTGCACGCACACACACACACACACACACACACACACACACACACACACACACACTTAGAACTAGGGATGGAGGGAACACCAAAGACACACAGGGCAGGCAGTGCCTTCAGTGTTCTCCAAAAACTGAGCAAAGATACAAACTCAGGGCTCAGATGTGTCCATGCCAAGCTGTTCCAAAGGAGGGCAGGTCCTGGGAACACCCCATGGATATTTCTTCTGCAGCATTCCCTGCAGTCAAAGCTGTGGCCTAGATGACTTCTTCAAAGCCATAACCAGGAACAACGTATGACCCCAATGCAACCCTGATGTGGTTCTGCAATACGTTCAGAACTTCAGCCCCTTTCTCCATTGAAAACCACATCCAGGATTCCCTTAATCCTGACTCTCCCTCTTCATCCCCAGTCTCCTTTCTAGTCATTGTTAGGATGCTTCTAGAAGACCAAAAAGGCAGAATGGGTACAATGATTTCTGAGAGTAAACAGAGTCTTCTGAGCTGGTTCTAGAAGCCACAGAAGGAGAAGGGCCTCAATTCCAGACCTGGAGCTCAGGGGTGTGTGACTGCTTGCTGCTGCTGCACTCTGTGTCCATTCACAGAGCCATCTCAAGAGACCCCATCCCCCTTCTTCTGGGCAGAGCTCTGATGGTCCTGTCCACTAAGGAGCAGCAGAGCACAGTTTGCACTGGCTCCGCACATACAGTGCCTCCCTCCTGGAAAGCATAGTGGTACCTCCCAGGCTTTGAAGAAGACGCTACTGCAGAACCCAGTCCTGCCCACCATCCATTGTCCTCTGCAGTAAGTTAGCCAGCATCCATCCACCTCAGGTACTCTGATGGGGGGGGGGGATCCCCAAGACCTGGCTCCCGCCACCCCAGCCCCTGCCTAGCTGCGCATGGTGCTTACTCCTTGAAAGCAAGCAGCTGCCAGATCACTGGGCCACACCTCCCTGGGGAAAACTGCAACTCCCTTGACATGACCAACAGATGCCATTTCAAAGGGTGGCAACTCAAGACCATGTCCCATCCAAAGACCTACCCCACAGTCCACAGGCTCCAGATGAGACTTACTTGACAAACTTGTCCACATGAGACATGGAGGCCTCATAGTTTTTCCCTCCGAATTCTTGGCAGTGCAAGGCCATGAAGTGAGGCTTGTGTGCATGCAGGACCTGGGGAGAAAGCATAGAGTCAGAACACAAAATCACTGCAGAGCAATGAGGCATGCACCTCCCCTGCTGCCTCTACAGCCAGAGCATCCCCAGACAGCAAGGCAAAGGCCACACAGGTAGGCCCACATGTTAACAGATTCTCTGAGTCGCCATCTTTATGTTTCCAAATGTTTGTTTCCAGCCTCTTTTTTGTTTCCTTAGCAAAGATTCAGAACTTCTGAGAACCTTATTCAATAACCTAGAAGCATCTTTCTCTAATTACAAAAAAAAGTAGTACCTATGGACAAGAGAACATCTGGAAAGTTCTCAACACAAGTCACAACCTCAGCACATCACTAACAGTGCTGTGCATACCTGTTGAGAGATAGAGTCCAGACAACCACGTTTGTGACAGCATGTTCTCGTGTACATGCATCATGCATGCATGCAGATGTGGGTGTCAGCTTAAGTTAGTATGAAAGCATTGCCTATGTGCATGCATGTATGTGTTTATTACACAAGGTTCATTCTTTCTTGTTTGTTCGTTTGTTTTCAAGAAGGGGTTTCTCCGTGTAGCCCTGGCTGTCCTGGACTTGATTGGTAGACCAAGCTGACCTCAAACTCAGAGTTCCATCTGCCTCTGCCTCCCTGAGTGCTGGGATTAAAGGTGTGTGCCAACACACTCAGCTCCAAACAGGCTCATTCTTATTCAGGAATCATCAAGGCTGGCTTCTAAACTCACTTCAGTACGCATACTGTCTGAAGCACCAGAAATGCATATCTTGTGTTCTCTGTAGCCCTTCAAGGTATTGCCCTATTTTCTAATTTACAGCAGCAGAGAAGTCTGATGTGTAGCAGAAACACACCCATGGTCTCATGGGCATTTGAGTGGTACTGTCTGAACTTGTCTATAGCTCACAGCTCTACGTCCTTCCAACTATTAAGGTTTCTAGTTTTTCAACACATTGCTGAAGTTATCAACAAGGATTCTGATTCAACTGGCCTCCCCCACCACACATACACCAAGTCCTGAGCACAGTCCAAAAAGCAGCACAGTGAATATCCTCAGTGAGTCCGGACAGCAGCGGAGGCCTACATTCCACCAGTAGCAAACCTTGCTTGATGTGGGCAGTACAACACTGGAAACCCAAGCATCTCCTGGGTAGGAAAGTGGTGAGGCATTTGGTTCTGTCCTCCTGGAACTCAGGGAGGGCAGCACCTAGAGGAGGCAGATCAGTGATGGGAGACTGGGCCCCAGCAGCCATTGAGGAGCTGCTACAGTTGGAAGAAAGAGTCTCTAGGAATAGCTGGAAGGCAGGAGCCAGAGAAGGAAATACTAAGTTGGGGTTACTTTCACCACAGGGCCAGGGTGATAGCAAGAAAACCCAAGGGCAGGGCTGGAAGCCGGTGTACCTAGAGCCAAGGGTTTAAAGGCTATTTAGGTGCAATGAACACCCCACTCACAGCCCTGCAGCCTCTGCATTTCCCCTCACTCCAGCTCCTCATTGCTTCAATATAACCACCTCAGGCAGCCCTGTAGCTGCAGAAGCCGGGAGGCAGCAAGCCTAGCAACCGTTGCCCTAGTGGCAGGTGCTCCAGGTCCAGCACCAGAAAGGAGTGATCGAATCTCAGCGACATAGTCATTAAGATGGGGAACTCCCCCAGGGATCAGGTCCAAGATCGGCAAATGATAACGACTATGTCACATGGACCATGGCCACCAGAGGATAAAAGGCTTTCTTCTCAAAGGTAATGGCCACAGGCTGCTCTCCCGCATCGCTGTGTCCTCTAGAAGTCAGCAGTGAGGACCGCTGCCTACCTGCAATGCATCCCTTCTGCAGAGAGGCGAGAGCCGCGATGAGGGCACAGGGCCCCACCTGGAGCTCCTTTTCACTCTGCGGTTTGGTCGCTGCATCCCTGACACAGGGCAGGGCACAAGACATGGGAGAGGAGGGTGAGCTGCTCTAAGGATTTCCATAGGCTTCAGTTGAGTCCAGCTTCCTAGAACTCCTCAGAAGGCCCCTGCTTGGCTCTACTCGAAAGGGGTAGAATACAAGTGGAGGAGTACTTGGCCCTCAGACATCTTTCTGCTAAAAGTGAAGTAACACTAAAGCCAGATGGCTTCCGTCCCCATACAGCTGACGGAAGTTACTTTAGCATCCTCCTGTTCAAAAGCCAGGACACCCTGCACCCCTTATATGCACCTGATGTTTACTTTATGAACAGTTACATAACTACTCTCTACAGGTCTTCAAATCTGGCTGTCTTCATCTAACTTCCAAGTAGCATTTTCCCTTTCTAAATGAGTTTTTGTTGTTGTTTTAAGCAAATAGCCTTTAATAGAAAAGGTCAATATTTGAACGACTGGAACTCAAGGATCAACCATGATCCTACATATCTTTGAAAGAAAAGGATCTAAGAACCACAGCTGTGATCTAAGACCCGTGTGCTGTGGAGGAAGGATCTACAGGCTAGCAAAACAAACAACAACAAACAAACAAAACCACACCAACCTAGTAGTCAGGCAGGGCATGGCACCAGGCATAGCAATCCCTCCCCAGATACATGGGCACTACTTGCAAGGAGCTTAGACTCTACCAGACACCCCAGAAGGAAAGATGATCTCACCAGGAAATGCTGTGGTCACAAGATAACTTTTTACAAGTAGATATCACCTGGAAAAGGGCTGATGCTTGTCTTCCAGGTGACACAAAAATGGGACCCACAGCAAGACCCAGGCTCAGGGGAAAAGGTCCCGGAGAAGAACCCCGATGAGTGGGTTCTCTGAAGGGCCAGACCCAGTCTGCTCCAACTAAAGGTCCCTGGTTGAAAAAAACAGCATCTGACAGACAGCTACAAATTGAAAACCAGCCAACAGGAGGCTAAAACCATACACAGAATGTGTCAGCATGGCCACACATAGCAGCAATGAACCCAGCTGAGAACCAACCAAAGCTACAGTGAGGGCCAGGGAGAGCAGAGCACGCCCATCCAGGCCACAGACACTTAGGGCATGAGTGCATTTTCTGTGTCTGAAAGTGCAGGCATAGCAAAGAGCCCACCAGATTCACCCAGAGAGGACTGTCGCCCTGCTTTGACTGCCTCAGAAAAGCACACCCCGAGGAACTCTGGAAGTCTCGGGGTCCTGAATGGCTGACTTAGGGGCACAGGACATAGAACCTGAAACCTCATGTGGATGACAAGCACAGTTCTAGAAGGATAGCTGGCTAGTTGCCAGGGGTCAAGGGGTACTTTAGCCTTTTTAGTTACATTAAATTTTTAAAACATAAAGTATGCTTCCAAGTCTCTTGTACAGTAACAGCAGAGACTTTTAAAGGAACAGAGGGAGCGATGAGGAGATCTGTGGAAGAAGTGACGGATGCCAGCTAGCACTGACAGGTTCTGACCTGATCGGGCAGGAAGTACCCCTCCTAACCTCACCAGATGTTCACAAGGCCCACCTCTGCCCACAGTGGTGTGTGTGGCAAAGGCAAGGACTTTCCCTGAAAACCAGGATGCTTTGTAGCTGCAGGAACATCACTCTGATGCGTGATGACATGACCCAAGGACAGCACCACGAGCTTCGCCTAAGTCCCTGCATATCAGTGGTTCCATAGCGCCCTGGATTCTACTCTTCATCACGGAGACTCATCCCCACATTGGACTGATGGTCTGGAGATCACCTCATGGCTACCACTGTGTGCCTTGGGCCAGTTCCTGCCCTGCCTAAGCTCCTTCTATAGATTAAAGATGAGGCTTGCTCCACAGGTGGTAGGAAGAAGCCATGAGCTGATGCGAGAAAGGATATGGGTCATGGCCACCTGGCAGGACTCCTTTGTTTTATTCATGTCTGGACACATTTGACGTGAGTCCCAATCTGCGTTGGACTTGGGGGTATGGAGTCCATAATGACAATGACAACACATCTACCATGGCCAAGGAAGCAATGGACACTGTTGTCTCTTGAGATCCCAACAGCCTGTGTGGCTAGAGTATACATGAGGAGTGGTCACCTCAGAGGGCCAGACCAGGAGCCCACCTGGCCATGGCAGCAGCACCAGGGGCATGTGCTGGGGAGCCATTCCTTGTAGGTTCCACATAATGGCCCTGGTTGGGCCACTCTGGTAACAGTGCATGCTTCTCTCAGGAGAACACACACCTAATGCTTGTCTAGCTAGCACTCAAACAGGAATCTCATTCAGAACTATATCCAGGTGCTCTTCCATTATGCCTAGTCTCCTCCAGATGCTTTGCTCGTGAGCCCATTATTCTCATGAACTTATATCCAGGTGTTTTGCTGGTGCACCTGTTCTCATGGAGCATGTTCTGAGAGGTTTAGCAGAAAGCTTACTTGCACAATAGATTCTTCTGCATACCAACACTGAACCAAGAATATTCCATTGTTAAGAAAGACCTTCCAGGTCTGTGAAGTCAGATGAAATCTACTTCTGCTCAGCCTCCATGATATATGTCCTCAGAGCCCTCCTCCTCCTTCTATAGTCCTCTTCTCCTGCTTTTTCAGCCACACCTTTCTTAGGTTGAAGGAATTTTTTAGTTGCATGACCACCTACCCACCCTGTGGTACGAGTCCCTCTTGGGTGAAGACATAGATGACAGAAACATTATGTGGCATAGGACTGTAATTGGAATACAAAGGAGGAGGTGAAGATCAGAGCGGGAAAATTTCACTTTAAACAACTACAACTAAAAGTTTTCCTGGTTTGCTGAGACTCATAGACTCTAGAAAAATCAATGGATTCCTGGCAAGCTAATCCAGAGAAAACCAAACATCACTAAACCTATAAAAACCAGAGACTGGAAAAGCCCTGTGTCCATCTAGAGAAAAGCAATGAGACACAGACTCAGTGGAGACACTCCAGTTCCTCTGATGTTGGGCATGGAACAGATTCACATGCTGACAAGAATATTGGCCACATCTGTCAGGAAAGAAGGCAAAATAAATACATTCTCAAAGAAGAAGAAAATTCAGAAAAATCCCAGTCACAGACCTGCTCTTCCCTAAATGTTTCCAAGAGGCCTATGAGGTGCCTGGGATGGAGGAAAAGTCTGGGCAAGCAATAAAGATGGCTTCTTGCTGCTTTAGATATACAGCTTCCAGAGTGGCTGAATCTAATCTCCAAACTCTGTTCCTCTAAATTTCATATATACATATATTCAAACACAAGATATATATACACACACAACATAGAAACTATGATATATGTATTTATACATACACCAAAACCTCAATGTGACTCAAGATGATATAGCAGCAACCATAATTCACCCTGGATCAGGGCTTCCAGAAAAACAAAAAGTTAGGTTAGGAAATGGAAGGTGTCCCCAAGTTTATGGGGCAGATTCCAAGACATCAGTGCATGGGCTTCAGGGAGATCTCAGTGGTCTGCAACTCAAAGCAGGTGGCAAAAAAGAGAAACATCTAAGACAGGGTTCCTGAAAATTTTCTTTAAAACAACAAAAAAGAAAAGGAAACAGGGAGAAGCAACCTTAGGTAACTGAGTAGTAAAGCATAAATGAAAGAAAAGCCCCAAAAGGAGAGAGATTGATAAGACAAAAACCATGATGTTCAAGAAGTAGCTATCAGGAAAAAGCCACAACCAGCCAAGGTTCCTGACTCAACAACTGACAGCAGAGGGCACCAGCACACCAGGAATCTCATAAGCTACCTGCATAGCCACCAGAGGGCAGCAGCGAGCAGGAGGTTCTAGGCATCCCTAGCAGGCTGCTGAGGGTTAAAATCCTGCACAGGGAGAAGCCTCTGCAAAATAAGCAAGTAATGTCCAGTGTGCCGGCAGACCCAGAGCCACTGCAAATCAGAAACAAAGAGCCAAATGTGAAGAGTATGAGGAGACAAGGGTCATGGTAACCGCAGGGAAGAAAGTAAGGACAGAAAGAGCACATCACAAAAGGCACCACAAAAGTTGAGCAAGTAAAAAGTCAGCTGGACAACCAGGAACATCAGAGATGTGTGAGAAGCAGAAAGAAAGCAGGAAGAGGGTGAGAGGGCGTGGGAGGAACGATGCAGAACTGAAGGCAAACAGCGGAGCAGCGCTAACCACCACCATCCGGGAAACAAGACTGGAACCTGCCTGGGAACAGCCTCCTGGAACACTGGAAACAGAAACTCAGAAGCATCAACTCCAAGATTCACAGGCCTCGAGGCAAAAGACCTATAAACAGTAGAAGCAAAGACCCAGGCTGGTCTGTGAAAGCAAAGTCCAAGGAAGACAGCCACAGAGATAGCTCCAGAAACATCTCAAGGGCAATAAAGTACAGACTGAAGGCACTATCGAGGCAGGTTCTGGTGAGAAAATGTGGCATGTCTGAGGAATCTGGGTGATCTGGGTAAAGGTTATCTGTCCAGGCTCTGTTAGCCACTCCTGTCTATATAACAGCTGAGCTTTTCTGGGAAACTCCGAAACCAGCCACAGGCTGGCTGTACCTCATTTCCAAAACCAAATCTGGCTAAGTAGGTGGTGCAGACTGCAGGTTTGAAGCAAGGAAAGTGCCTGTTGGGTTCTTCACCACCACAGATGCAACTATGCACCACACGTAATTCTATGTCACCCCAAGATTTCCACACAGAACACAGACAGGGGAGCATTTTTACTGCTAATGTCATGTACCCAAAGTGATGTCTCCATCAGTGACGAGCTACGTGTACAGCAGTGTTCTCCGAGATGACACCATCTCATGATGTCATGGTGTTTGTGTCTGTGGTGATGCCAGCACACAGCCAATCCTGCACAGCCACTATTGCACAAGCTCCACAGAACAGCTGGCCACACATGACTTCCTGGTTTATGTATTCAGTATGCTGTTCCTCCAGAGATAGTGTCCCGCTCCTCCGTGCAGAAAGGGGCTGCTCTAAAAAGGTCCGCCCACAGTGCTGCAGCAGCCTCCTCCATCTCTAATCGCTGTATCTCCCTACTACGTCCAAGGGCCACGCTGAATGGCTGCCTTGGCCACCAAAGCATCTGAGTATACTCTTGGATGCTTGCCTGCCAAAAGCATCCTATGACATGCTTCTCAGAATGAGTCCCTGCTGTTAACTGACACATGACTGTGTAGCACAAAGCTAGAGCAACTACTCCAAATGCTGGTAAAAAGGCAAACATCTAAAACATAAATCAGAACAGAATGAAAAACCCCAAACAAAGTGGAAATGGGAAACAAAGAACAAAAAGCAGGGTGTGCACACAGAAGCATGAAGGGCAGGTACAAGCCAGCCACATCAGGGCTCAGTGGCAAGCCTGGGCCTGCGCTGGGTGATGTGGCTGTGTGAAAGAAACAGTTCCAGATCCTCCTGGAACCAAACCCACTGAGACACTCACCAGCCTCACAGGGCCTGTGGCGAGGGCCCAGACGGCCCTGCAGTGCCCAGCCTGGACAGCCAGTGAATGACAGTAATGTAGGGAGGGCAGTGAGGCCTCAGGGGTGCTGCCAGAAAGGGCCACATTAGGAAGGTACAGGCTTGAAGCAGCTATACAGAAAGACCCACCTCACGGGGAACGGAGAGATGAGGAATGGAACTGATGACAGAAAAGGCCTCAAGAGATGAACGCTTCAAAGCCATCAGAGAGGAAGACAGAAAAATGACCTGGGGGAAGCAGCAATGACATGCAAAGCACACTGGGTAAAAATGACAGCAAAAGAGAGAAACAGACCTACAATCACTGAAGCAGCTTGCCATCCACCCTCAGGAAGTGACAACACACAAACACACACACACACACGCAACTCATGGTCACGGGGCACACGTGTACACACGCACACATTCACACAGCACATACCCTCATGCATACAAACACAATCGGGACATGAGAAGGCATAACTGTGTGCCCAGACCTATGGCACCACAGAAGCACATGCTCAGTGCCTGCAGGATGTGAGCCTTTTTCTGGCCACAAGCCAAGTCTCATTGAATCTTAAAGGATGAAAGTCAGAAAGGACAGAAACTGTCCTCTGACCACAGGAACAAGCATCATAAGAAAAAGAACATACATTATTAGAGTCTGTTTTTACAGACTGTTTATATAAAAATGCTGGCTCATCATAAAGCAAGCTAGCTGCCTAGTGACAGCAGAGGACCGGAAGGGACAGACAGCAAAGTCCCCAGACCTTCCATGTGCAATACACAATCACATCTTGGTCATGTTGAGAGTTTCAGGGTATAGCCTGTGTCAGAAACCCCCACTAAATATTCCAACTGTACGAAGTGAGCCACATGTCAAGTGTGTCCCAATAAGTCATTAAAATTTTCATTTCTACCAGCAGAGCAATCAATTCTAACCACGACCCGTAGGATTGGGGAGGCCCTGCGCATCTGTCATGACTGATGTTCCCAGGACTTGCTGCTGTCCTTCAAGCGCAATGACAGAGGGACATGAGACTTCCTTCTTGTTCCTTTGCAGGTAACCACAACAGTTATGGATAACTTATTCCACAGTCCAGTTTTGCTTGAAGACAATGGAAGTGGAAGAGCTGGTGAGAAAATTACAAGCCTGCTGTGCTGGAGAGATGGCTTGCTGGGTAAAGGCACTGGCTGCTCTTCCAGTAGACCCGAGTTTGGTTCCCAGTGCCTACATGAAGACTCACAGCCATCCATAGCTCCAGTTCTAGAGGATCCAGCATTTTCTTATGACCTCTGAGGGTACCAGGCATGCAGGCATGCATGAGGTACACATACATGCATGGAGACAAAACATTCCTGCAGGTAAAATAAATCTAAAACACAAATCTGCCAACTCAGCTGGGGTGTGGGACTGGCCTGTAGTTCGGGGCTCTGTCCTCTACTTTCAAGGCTCAGAACTGATCGGGCAAATGAGCTGAATGCACACGAAGTTTAACTGGGTAGGAACAAAGTCAGAGAGACCCAAAGCTTACATCCCCTCAGGCCAGTGATCACAGTGCAACATTTCTCCACCTGTGGATCTTGACCCCTGTGGGGTCGAAAGACCCTTTCACAGGGGTTGCCTAAGACTATCAGAAAACACAGAGATTTGTTATTCATAACCACATCACATATTACATATTCATAACCAATTACAGTCATGAAGTAGCAACAGAAATAAGTTTTACGGTTGGGGGTCACCGCAACCTGAGGAACCGTATCAAAGGATCGCAGGACGAGGTGGGTTGAGACTCACTGCCATAGTCCCTGCCAAAATACCAGAATGGCATTAAAACCCACTTTGAATCCTCACAGTGAACATGCCTGGGTGGTGGGAAACTCTGGTCTTAGATCTTATCTTAGATCTTTTTTTTTTTTTCTTTTTTCTTTTTAGTTACATTTTGTTAACTCTGTGTCCCAGCTGTATCCCGCTCCTTATCTTAGATCTTAAGAGTCTGTTCTTTCCTAGTTTGCTGAGGAAAAGACAGGACACTTACAACTGTCCTGTGGCAGAGCTCAGCTTAGAATCTGTGTCCAGCCCCCACGGCAGTAAGGAGCTCCACTCAGACATGTGAAGCCATGCTAAACCCACCTGTCTGCAAGGCTGGCACAGGGCCGGACTGCACATTCCAATGAGAGCGCACGCAGAACTGACCCAGACACTGTACTCGAGGAGCAATCCTAGGGAGCTCATCAGAAGATGATAATTTTTAGTGACATGCTGTTGGCAAGTTTTGAATAACATTTTTAAAGAGTATCTCTTTTACAGGGGAGTAAAGCTGTGCAGTAATTTGTAAGGAACTTGTGAACAGTACGCTGAGGAAGCAGAAAGTCCCAGGGACACAGAAATAGGATACTGACACTCTCTGTGGGAAGATGGGTAGAGGGCCTGTGCCAGAGGTTCTGAGGCAGCTGAGCAAGTAATGCTTTGGCTGCAATGTCATGAAACAATGCAGGCTCATAGTCTTCTGCTGGTTTCTACACATCCCAGGAATTAGTGCCCTAGGGGACGCAAGTCTCCTCAGTGGTCAAATGAGAGTGCTTGCTCAGCTCACTCTGCAGGCAATGTCAGCCTGGGAAAGGGCTGCGTTCAGCACCCACCCACTTCCCTGGGACCAATGCCCCTAGGATATCAACACCCTGTGAGTGGAGACACCAGTAACTCACTGCCACGCAGCTATTCCAGACTCATTGCAGCACAGGCAGGTCAACCAGGGCCACTGGCAGAGACAGCGCCACAAAGTCATTAAGAAGAGATGAGCCCCGGGCAATCACTGTTTTCAGTTTTACTGGCACTTACTTCATTATGTCACTTACTTCATATAATTTGATTCTTAATAATGGCAGTATCGAATGTCTGACCCATGAGTGCCTGAGCACTTCTGTAGGCTCCAGTGAGGAAAGCAACCAGCTGTAGTTGCCCATTTAGCAAAGGGTGGGGTCAGAGTAAAAGCAAGGCCTGTCCAGGAACCACACAGGCCTAGGATTCTTGCTTTGCCACTTGCTTCAGAGGACCCAGGCCTCAGATGAGGGTCTATAGTGGGAGTGCCCTCCTCAGACGATTGTTGTAAGGTGTTAAGGAGAACGTGGGTACCGAGCACCCAGTACAGAAAGTCAAGTGGCATTGGTTTGACATCAGTAGTCACGCCAAAGGCTGCATCAGGAGCGAGGGAGATGGGCACAGAGATGCCACAGCAGCTACAAGACAACTGACTGGCTCCTGCACTGCTCTTCACTGGCCGCTGGAAGGAGCTCTGTGCCCTTGAAGAGCCCGGGCAGGCACCATAGCTGGCCTGAGAGCAGCATGGTTGGTTTTCTCGGTGAAGCCAGTGGACCACACAGGTTACCTGGTAGCAGGATGTCTGGAGGATGGAGGATAAAGTCAGCTGGAATAGGATGCCACAGCATGGCACCACTCCACAACCACCCCCAGCCCTCCACAGGGAGTGGCTGTGGACTGCATGGAGTTCCATTCAACACTGCCCTTGCCTGACAATGGAGCTGACAGGTCTTCTCCAGGACAAAAGGAGCCGCTTCTGAGTTAAAGATAACGCAGCCGGTGCGAGGGTTTTAATGCCTATCTTCTTCAAGGAGAGTTCAAAAATATATTAAATAATATTTAATATTAAATATATTAAAAAATATTTTGGAAAAGAGTAAACTAGACGTTTTGGCCAGAGAGAGCACAGGGAATTAAACACACCCATGCAGTTTGGCACACAGCCTTCCAACAGTAAGTTCCTTCTCTGGGATGCCGCGCAGATGCCTGAGTACAGGGTCACACTCAGCTCCCAGGAAGCCTGCGCTGTGAGCCTGTGGTCACCGACCCTGTGCGCTGCCAAGAGCAGAGTTAAAAATAGCAACAACCAGGCCTTGTTAGGTAGGTTTCCTCCAAGGAGGAGTATTGGTGACCTAAAAAGGAATTACATCCTGCAGGCTGTACCATGTGAACCTAACCACCAGGATAAGCACAGAGGGATAAAAGTCCTGCTACCAACGCCAGGCGCTAAGCACCCCTTTGCCCTTGGGCTCAGGGGTGGGCTCTATTACATCCCTATGTGTTAGAAAACAAGCCCCCGCCCCCAATACTCAGGTCTATGGCGCTTTGGCTTGGGATCCACTAGATGTAGCTCCTGGTAGTCCCCATCAAATGGCCTCTCTTAAGTCCACCCTTAGCAGAGAGCCAGCTGGGGGGTGGGGGAGTCTCACTGCTCTGCACAGGACACTGTTAACTTCCCTGGCCTCGTGGGCAGGCAGTGTGGCTGGCCTGAGAGCACAAGCCCAGGGTTTCTTGGTAATGTCAGTGGCTCTTGTCATGTTCTTCCCTTGTGGGCAGAAACTGCTAGCAGTTCCTCTGGGGACCCAAGAGAAGCCTTTGGCCTGTGAAGAGTGATAGACGAGGCAACTGTGGAACTAGGTCCTGTCCTTGGGCCCTGTGCTTAAGGAATTCTAAGCTATATGGACTGGTTCACTTTCATATAAGAAGTATGTGCTCCCAACTAAGGTCAGAGGAAACCACACAGCACTGCAGGCCTCCATGTGTTTTCCTGGCTTTCCAGCAAGTGGCCATGGCCTGTGAGAACAACCAGAGAAACTGTAGCACCGCTGGACATCTCTCTCAGGAAGCTGCCCACCACACAAGATCTCATAAAGTCCCTCTTCACTCTGGCCACTTCTAGCTCACTGTGTTTAGTGTGAGGCACACAGTAGAGAGGGAAGCCCCATATGTAAAGTCCAAGAGCCTCCAAGATTCCCACGGTCCCGTCAGCTCCTTGAGCTGTAACAACTAGAGGCATTTTCTCAACTGAGGTTCCCTCTTTTCAAATAACTCTAACTTGTGTCAGGTTGACACAAAACCACCCAGCACAGTCTTCATAGCTAGACCACTTTCTTTTTCTTTACGGGTCCCATTCCACCCATTTCCTCTGGCAAAACAAATGACACACAGCCTACGCTAGAAAGGAACGCTACTGAATCTCCTTCTCCCTTTGTTCCACCCTGCTGTAGGGTGTCACTCCTCTTCAGGTCCTGCTTCCCACACCCTGACCCAACTCTGAGAAGTGTCTGCCAGCCCTTCCACGGCACCACAGAGCCTCGGGCCTGCACCTCCTTTCTCCACAGAGTCCTGCTTGCCTCTTCTGCTAGCTCCTGTCACCAGCAATGATGGCTTTGTGACGGCAGTGACAAGGCTTTTATCCTGACAGTGTTCAGTCACATGGCCACAGGCATATCTCATAGCCTCTTTAAGCCTCAATTTTCTTATCTGTAAAGCTGGGTATGAAAAGTGACTCAATCCCCAAACTTCTGAGGAAGTAGGAGGGAAGAGCTGAGCACAACCTTGAACGCCAGTGGCTCCCAGCATGCTACAGCTCAGGAGCACCCAGAGCACTACAGAAAAAAACATGGCCTTGGCATGCAGGATCACTGCCTTCACAGAAGAAGAGATTGACAGATCTGCTTTCAGGATGTTCTGCTAGAGATAAATTTCCAGAAAAGTATTCATCCAAACTTGGGCTTCCTTCACAAGGAGTGTATTTACAATTGCTGATCAGTGCCAAGCATGATGGTGGCACCTGTAGTCCCAGATACTCAGGAGGCTGAGGTGGGAAAACTGCTTGAATTCACAAGTTCAAAACCAACCTATCCAATAAATCAAGACCCCAAATAAAAAAGGACTGCCAATCAGAACCATGTGCCATTAGCACGCTTATCAACAATGGAAACTGAATTAAGTCTCTATCAATAATGTCTTCAAATCAGATAGAACCATCCATCACCTCTAACTCTTCTCCATGCTTGGATGGGCCGCACTTACCCAATGAGGGCATGGCAGCAGGGGTACTTCCCATGCTGCCAACTTCCTTGAACATGATTTCCATCCCAACCACAGCTGTAACATGTGACCTCAGCATCTCCACTGTGAACCATCAGGATTGAGCCCAGGACTGGCCCCAGAAGAAAAGCCAAGCTCTCCAAGGTCCCCTAGGGCCTCCTCTGCAACCTTCTGCCCCATTTCTCTAAACAGTCTGCATGTTCTGCTTTTACCACTATTCTTGCTGGAAGAGGCTTCTCTTCCAGCCTTAGTAATTTGTGCTTTCATTTACCCATCCATCCCTCCCACAATTATGCAAAGAGAAGGACCAGGATCTTTTTGTCAGAGTAGGTCAGAGCAAATATGGGCATAAAAGGCCACTACTTCTATAAGGGGCACATTGCTTAGTGAGTCACCCAACAAGCGGACAACTGCATCCTTTGGAGGCATGGCACCCAACACCTTAATTATGCTGACCCAAGTTTTGCCCACAATGCACCCATGGTTGACCCTCTCAGGTAAAGGCAGCATTAGCTCCCAGTCTCATTTCCCCAAGAGCCTCCCAGTAGCACAGGCAGTACCTCACTACCCTGCCTTGGTCAGCATAGTCAGCTGGCAACCTAAACACACACACAGTTCTGCAGACAGAAGCACAAGGTCAAGATGCCAGTTCATGTGGGGTTGAGGTCCCTACCTCGTCTACCATTGTCTACATGACATGTCTACCATTGTCTTGTCTTCATATGGGAGAAGCAGATTATTCCTGCTGTCTCTTGTTAATACCAGCACTAATCCTAAGACTTTGTCTAAACCTTATCACCCCATAGACCCCACCACTAGCACTATCACAAAGAGGGGGGTTAGACTTCAAGAAGGCAGAATCACAGTGAAGACTATGAATGTCTAAATCCTACAGCAAATATGGCCATGTAAAGGATCTAAAACACAGACCAACAAGAGCTCCCTCAGAACAGGAGCAGCTTGTGAGCCCAGCAGACTCAATGCTTCTCAGATCCTGTCTGTCTGCTGCTCTCTTGGGTAGGTGCTACCACAATGCTCCTCCCAGAGTCAGGGAACAGGAAGGGGCAGCAGCGTCACTCCCTACGGATTCTCCTGCTGACAGGGCATGGCAGCCTCACCTGGCTGCATTCTTACAGCCTTTGGCACATGTTCCTGGAGTGAACTGAAAGAAATGGGTGTCCATAGAGAATGACACGCAAATGCCCAGGTAGATCTGGTCAAAGGGGAGCCAGATGCCTCTAATGGGCAAATCATATGTCACATGTGCAGTTAAAGAAGAATGAAGTAGTCCCTAAAAAGTGACATTTGATGCCTCCAAGTCTTGAGAGGTAAAAGAAGGAAGACAGATTAAGATTCCAGCAATGGGCATTCTGGAATGCAGAACTCAGATTGCCAGAACCTCAGGCTGCCCCTTGGGAAACAAGCAAGACTGACCACACCCTAGATCTAAAGACATGAGGTATGGATGTACAAAACCATACCAACTGAGTTAAAGCACTGGGGCCCAACAAGGTCTAACATACAGCAGGCCTCCTCAGTCTTCAGGAAGTCACAGTAGCAGTAGTGAGACCCAAGGGGCTCCTAGAACTACCCTCAAGACTGGTATTATCAACTCCAGGACCCCTGCTCCAAAACAAAGACCAAATTTGTCTCACGGCTCTCACCAAGGCACTTCCCTACCCTCAGGCAAAGAAACAATCTGAGAGCAAAGAAGCCTGACTTTAGCAGACACACCATACACTTAGGCTTATGCTGCTCCGTGGCCTGCATGTGGGACCCTGGGCCAGCTGTAGCAGGATCAGACCCCAGTGAAAGATTATTCCCTCTCCATCTCCTCCCCCTCCCTCATGCTCAACAGATTTCTCTTGCAGTTCACAGAAGACCACAGTGCTGGCTTCCTCACCTCTGGCGGTGCTACACTGTGAAAATTTATTGCCTTCTATTTTAGGACAGCCTCTGACCTACAAGTTGAGGGTGATTCCTGCCTCTATAGAATGAGGCTGGGTTATATGGTATGTTTAAAAGACTGGTGAAACAGGCCTACAATCCCAGCCAGTGGGGAGGCTAAAGCCTGCCTAGTTACACAGCATGTAAAACTTAGTAAACCATATCTCAAATTTTGATGATGATGTTGATGGTGGTGGTGGTGATGATAATTTTTTAAAGAGGAAAAAGGGTAAGGGAATGGGCTATAGCTCAGTGGTAGAGTGCATAGCTCACATGTGTGAAGCTTGAGAGTTAATCCCCAGTACCATATACACAATGAGGGGAGGAACACAAAGGGAACTCCTGTAGGACCTCGAAGATGAGCTGAGGTCCAAGCTTCTTCCCAGGCTGCTCTGTGATGACCATAAGGAAAGGGAGGGAGGTAGAAGGTCACTGCTTGGAGTGGCAAGACTTTGGTGATAGAACTCAAGGTGATGGAAATACCCAGAGTGGCAGGGGGTGGGAAGGACACAGACTCCAAACTGAAGACTAAAAGTGAAGATGAAGGGCTGTATCAGTCATAGGCAAGGCTGCAGAGCCAGGCAGCAAAGGTGTGTGAGGCATGATGGGAAAACCTAAATAAGAAGAGACCCAAGGGCATCAACTCACTCCAGAAGCTGAAAACAGGGTCAGGAAGAAAAGGAGAGCTGCAAGCAAGGTAACAATCCAGGGAGGCCCAAGCACCCATAGGGAATTTCAAAAGGAATAAAAACAGCAAAATATAAAAGGCAGCCTGCATCCTGGGCACTGTGACATGTTGGCAAGGGGAAGGACACCTGAGGGAGAGAGGAGCTGCCAGGAGAGGTACAGAGGGTACACGTATGCAGCTGGCATCATTCTAGGCTTCTATTTGGGCCTCACCCCCCCCCCCCCATCAACTCCTTACAAAACCCAGGCAGCCCAGCAAGGTGGCATTTCTGCTCTGTAGTCGTATCAGTTCTCCATGCCATATGACAGAGTCATGTGGCATGTTCTGAGCCTGGCTTCTCTCAAACACAGGGACTGCAAATAAAGCAACTGTACATATTTGCATGGAGCCTCATAAAAAACATGCCCTGAATCAGCTAGGCAAACAGCAGCAGCAGGTCCTCCTTCCCAACAATGACACTGTACTATGAATCAAAGAATTCATCCCCATAGATCCACATTATCAGCCTTCAGGATTCAAGGGCTTATCCGCTGATGACCACAAAGCCACAGAGGAGCTTTTGAAAATAATTGAGCCCCAAACCACACCTCACCACCTGGAATTTCTTTTCATTCTTTAACACTGTTTTCATGAAGAATTGTTCCTAATTATGATGAAGTCTAACTTTCTTTCCTGAGTTATGCTTTTAGTGTGTAAGAAATCTTTACCTAACCTAGGATGACAAAGATATTCTTTTAAAACTTCCTTCTAGAAGTTTCATGGGCTTAAGTTACACATTTGCTCTAGGCCCTATGTTGAGTCAGCTTCTGTACCCAGTAGAAAGCAAGGACTGACATTTAGCTCTGTGACTCATGTTGAGTCACAGTACAAAGTGTGGACTTCACAGGTGCATTTGCACCTGGCTCAGCAGCTGTCCCAGTGCATACTGGCCTGGCCACCCCTCTAAGAACCTGAATTCTGCACTGCTGCTGGTCACTTGGCCATATCTCCGGGTCTTCTCCATCTCTGCTGTCATACCCACCTGTGCCTCCATAGTTGTCTATGCATGTCTTGACTACTGCAGCTCTCTGATACTCTCTGAAACCAGAACTTTGCGTCCGCAAATCTTGTTTTACTCCAAACTGTGTTGTCCTTCTAGTTTGTTTCCTTGCCCACATATTTATAGAATCACATTTTATATTTGTAGCAAAAACTTCAGCTGAATTTTTTTTTTTTTTTTAGTCAGGGTCTCATTATGCATCTCAGGCTATTCTCAGATTCATAACCCTCCTGCCTCAACTGCTCAAGTACAGAGATTACAGTCATGCACCACACATACCTGTCTTCTGCTGAGATTTTTATCGCAACTACATTAGTAGTATATCATATGATCGTGGATTAACACTGACGTAATGCATATCTTCTAGTCTGTGAAAGTGGCATCTCTTGGAGTTCTTCATATTCTTTGCTCTTGCATGACTGTCTCATAGCTTTTCAGTGTGTATACATACATTACATATCAGACTTTACCCAGGCATTTCATTTTAGAATGCTAATGTTTTCCCTAATGCTAGTTTTTAGCTGTTTGTAGCTAACACAAACACATTTTCACACCGGCCTTGTATGATAAAACTAAATACCCAGTTAGCGGTACGGCAGCCAGTCTTGGTGGATCACCATGACTTGATGGTCAGTGATGTCTTCTGCCAGTAAAGGGTTTTGCTTCTTCTTGTTTCCTCACTTGCTGCACTGCAATGACATGGCCCTTTAACACCATAAGGAGAAGAGAGGCAGCAAACCCTGCTCCAGTCTCAGGTAAGAAGTCATTATGCTTGTCACCATTAAAGACAAGTGAACTGGGGGGACTGCACAGGCTCCAAGAGTTCTGAGGATGTTGTTTTCTATGCTTTCTATTTGTTTGCCATTTTGTTTGAGACAGGTCTGACTATGTAGCCTTTGGCTGACCTGAACTCACTTTGTTGATCAGGCTGACCTCAAACTAACAGAGATCCAACGGGCCTCTGCCTCCCTAGTGCTGGGATTAAAGGTGCGCACTGCCACACCCAGACACTATACCCTTTGCTGAAGATTCTTCATCACCACACTAGAGGATTTTTTCCAAGTGCTTTATCTGCATCTCTTGAGACAAACATGTTTTTTCTTCTTCAATCAACATAGTAAATCTTAGTCATTGATGTTCAAATATCAAGCCAGCCTTGAATTCCTAAGTTATTATACATTAATCAATAAACATACAGTTGACTCTCCGAGTCCATGGTTCTATCTATATACATGGATTCAACTAACCACTATTGAAAATATCTGGAGAAAAACTGCCTCTATACTGAACATATACAGACATTTTTTTCTTATTATTCTCTAAACAATACAGAGATAACTATTTACACAGTATCCACATTGTGCTAGATATTAAATTGTGTGGGAAGATGTACACAAATTCTATGCAGTTTTGGGCCATTTCATAGATGGAATCTGAGCACCCACTTGCGTATTTGTGGGATGCACCAGAACCCATTCCCCACAGATACTGAGAAAAACTGCATCATCTCTAGGCATGTGTGAGTATTTTCATGTTTATAGCTTTGATTTACTCCATCTTTCTAAATAGAATACCTTCTAATTATTATATGACAATTTCATACATGTAGGTAATGCATCCTAATCAGACACTCCAATTTTCCCTCCCACTGCCTCTATGCATCCCCAATATGTACCTCTCCTTATTTCATGTCCTCTCCTTTTTTTGGTTGATAATCCAAAAGTCTAATTGATGACTTCACTGATCTTGTGCAATTAATCATAGCTACAGTGAGTTCATGGGCACACTGGCCATGTCATGCCCTTAACACAGCATTTCACAGCATTCCTTTCCATTTTCCAGCTCCTACATTCTTCCTGTCCCTCTTCTGTGGTGTTCACTGATCACTGGGGGTGAGAATTGATATGATGTCCCACTTAGGGCTGAGCATTCACTAGACACCTACTCTCGGCACTCTGACCGGTCATAGCACTCCACGTCAGCTGCTGACCACTGCAGAGACAAGCATCTTAGGCTAACGCTGAGGGCCGCAGTTCAGAGGACATCCTGACTGCATGCCATTTTGATCTACTGAATCTTTAAGGACTGTGGTGCTTGTCTTCAGGGAGGATACTGAGATGTGCTTTTCGTATCATGCAATGTCTCTGTCTACTTTGGGTGCCAGGATAATTAATGTTCATGTCACAGGCTGAGTTAGGAAGCATCAACTGTGACTCAGTTTTCTTGGAAAGTTCCTGTAAAACTGTTATTGCCTCTTGCTGAAATGTTGGACAGAACTCACCAGTGAAGCCATCTGGACCTGGAGGGTTTGGGGGAAATACATGAGCAAAATTTTAATCTAATGAGTACGGGCCCAAGCTCATTTACTATAGGGCCACATTTATTTACTGCCTCTTGAGTAAACAATGACACTACATTTTTCCAAGAATTTGCTCACTTCATATAAAATTTCAAATCTGTTGGCATTAAAGGTGTCAGTGCTGTTCCCTGTATTATCTTACTTCCTATAGGCTCTTGAGTGTAATATTCCATGCTGCATTCTGATATTTTTTTCATGTTGTCTTCAATTTTCAGAAGCTAGGTATAAAAGAACAAAGTGAAGCCAGAATAATGAAAGAAAGAGCAAAGATCAGTGAAAAGAGGAAGTGGGCAAAAGGCAGTGAGTAAGGCAACTTCAGAGTCGACAAAACCAGCAACCCTGGCCCACACTAACAGCTGGTTTTTCTGATTTCAGGCCATACTTTCCTGCGTCTTCACCCAGTGAATAATTTGTGACTGGATGTTAAACTTGCTCTAACAGGCTGTTGTTGGATGCTTCTATGGAAATTCTCTCTACTACAAGCTGAGTGAGCAGAGTGCTTCCTTCAACCTACTCCCTCCCACAGGGACCACTGTCCAAGGCTCTGTGCTATCTAGTGCTTGAAGCACAGGAGTGTGCACTTTGCCTGGTTCTGGTTTCCTTGAGGCGGGCGGATAAACCAGTAACTGTTCTTTCATGTTAGCTGGACACACATATGAGCCATCACAGGGTTCTTAAACCCCCCGTAAGGAAAGGCCATAGAAGATTTTCAAGGGACCACAGGCTTGGCGCCTGTTTGGCTCACCTCTTGTTATCACACTTCACTATCTGTGAGCCATTTTACAAGTCTGTACATTTAAAGTCACAGCAGTGCACATGGCCCACGATCACAGAAAGGCCTGCTGTGAAGGATGCAGGAAGGATGCTCATGATGACTGCCCTGCTGTACATACTGGCCATCTTCACATACATTAAGCTAGCTCACTTAGGAACTGCCAAACTGAGTTATTATAGGCTCACATATTTAGATACTTGGGCCCAAGTTGGTGGATCTATTTGGGAAGAATTGTGACCTTGTTGGAGGAAGTGTGTCACTGGGAACAGGCTTTGAGGGTTCAAAAGACTTATACCATTTCATGTGTGTGTGTGTACACACAAGCGCATCTCTTACTTATGAATCACGGCGTGAGCTCTCAGCTCACAGTACCTGTCACAGTACCTTTGCTTGAAACTGTGAGCTTGACACTAAATGCTTCTTTTATAAGATGCCTTGGTTGTGGTATTTTATCACAGCAGCAGAAAAGTAACTAAGACAACCCTCATGTTTTATATTGGTAGAAATAACAGTATATCCCATTTTATTTTGTAATTATCCTTAGTACTGCCAAATTCAAACAATCTAAGAGTCCTATTAAAAGAACAATGCCTTCAAAAACTCAAAGTGTAGCATACAAGGAAATACCACAAAGCTACTGAAACAGTTCTAAGTGTTAATTTACAGAGAGGGTGCATGTCTATAATCGCTTGTGGAAGATCTAATATATTCCTCTGCAGCCACACAGACAGGCATGAATATATTAAGCTGTGTATGTCTATCAAGCTAGATGCAGAACAGAGCAGAGGAAGTATTTCTTTAAGCTTTTTGTTGTTGCTGTTCAATTTCTTTAGAATGATATTCAACTAACAAGTGCCCCTCCCCTCACACACCCCCAATGCCAGGCAGCCAGATGCTTAGGCACTCCAACACACAAGGCAAGAGGCTTCTGTCCTTGAGTGCTCAACACTAAAGTACACTGCCTTTCTCAATATCAATAAAGTTGAAGCTAATTTCTAGCTGTCCCACCTGCAAGGCAGAAAGAATCAAAATCAACACAAGACCAGCAAGGGTTCTTCCTAGTCCCTCAAGTCTCAATCTCTTTTGGAGGCTGTCCACAACTACACTCTCCCCCACCCCCCAAAAAAGAAAAGGCTCCTCCAAGGCTCACCAAGATGCATGGGTGCTGGAGAGAGCAATATGTGTCCTGTTTGTGCTGGCGCCTACCAGATGAATGAAGCTCAGATGAATGAATGATGAATGAAGGAACGAATGAGTGGGCCGAAGCACTGGCTTTGAAATGTAATTCAGGGCATACATGAAGCACTATAGCTGCACACATGTGCTGAAATATACAGGAGAGGCTTTACTTCTCATTCTCCCCAATTTTCACAACATGACCTCTTTGTTCTCACCGTACATTCAGAGCACAAGTTACAAGCTCATTCCTGCTTCCCTCCCACCGATGGTGAGGGATGGAGCCTGACCTGGACATAAGGGCCTGGCTGAACACCCAGGGGAGAGGAAGGGAAAGCATGCAACACCAGCGAGACCCCTCAGGGGTCTGTCAAGGGCCTGTCTTGGGAGGCAGGTACTGAGTAAATTAATCAGATAGACACAGTGCAAGGCAGACCTAGCTCTAATCACACAGCTCTTGTACAGGATTTCTTAGTAAGCCCCCGCAAAACCAAGTCCACGGGTGCCATCTCTATACTCTCAGGCCTAGCTCCAGATTCACAGTTATGGCTTTGTATGAGGGTACCCTGTAACATCACTGACCAGTGCTAGCCTCACGTACCCAGGCCTCACTCTCACCTGCTCTTGTTACTGCTGAGAAGGACTTTCACTCATGGCTTCCATGCTCACAGAAGAATGTTCTGGCCTCACCGTATAGGAGGCTATCACTTTATCACTTCATGCCTCCATCAGTCACCAAGGAGACTCAGAACAGGTGAGCCCGCTGGGACCCTAGCACAAGACTGCATCTCCTGCCCAACTAAATGCCTGGGGACTGGCATAGACAGCTATTTTCCACAAGCCAATCGCTATTTCTAGATAGCAAAACCAAGACTCTTCTGCAGGGGAGGCAAACTTAAGCAGCATCCTTCTTTACCACACATAATGCCAGCTACACAGAGGCCTGCAAATCTGGGACCAGATTTCCTGACACACCCTGTCTCCATGCTGTCCCCCATGCCTTTCCCTATCCCCAAACCATATCCCTCTATCAATCCATCATGCTGACACCAAAGCATGCTGGGAACTCTGCTCCCTTGTGCCTCTGGGCAATCCCAGATATGACTCTCATTGCATCAATCACTCATAGAACTGGTTCACAACCAAGGTCCATCAGCTCACTGGTTTAACCTAAGAACATGCACCACACCATCCAGGGACTATAAGAACAAGAGGCATACATGCCCACCACCTTGTGTGTATCCACACAATCACTTGAGCTCATAAAATGATCTTAAGGCCATACCACACCATCTCCACAGGACACAGACCTGGCAGCCCAGGAGATGACTCTCAGGCTCCCAGGCCCTAAACTCAACTGGCCCCTAACCATCTAAGACCACCCTCTGACAAGGCTCTCCTCTGTTTACTTACTGAGACTGTTTTCTGACAGAGGCCCCCATATTCACTTTCTACCCTTCCATGGCATGTCTCTGCCCTGCCTCTTGCTACCTCAGGTCTTCTAATCAGGACCCTACCTGCTCCTCACCACCTCAGATCTTTCAATGGCAAGGCCCTGCCCTGCCCCTCACTGTCTCAGGCCCTCCCTGGCTATCAACTCCACCCCCAAGTAAACTCAGGGCCTTTTCGTCCTTGGCTTAAATACACACCATGAACCTGCCTTAGATCCCTAACCAGAACCAAGTGTAAAATCTGGATAATGGGAGGTTCATAAATGCTAGATTCTGAGTGAATGACCCCACCTCCAAATGCCTAATAGACATATATGGTGGTCAGTAAGACAGGAGAGCTGCCAAGCATTGTATGGGATAAAAAGTAAATAAAAATAAATAAAAAAATTGGCCAGAAGACTCACCTCACTGTTCCCAGAATAACTAGCATGTACTGTGCCTCCCCTAATCCTCACCCTACCCAGCCTACACCCCCAGCAAGCTACAGAGCTACCAGCCAGTATGCACCATGGGCCGGGGCCTGCCTCTTTGCCTCCTACATGGCTTGGGCCCCACTCTTGATCTCCTCCACCCAACAAATAAACAAAGCTGTGAAACTTAAACACCACAGCCCTAGCCTAACTCTGTGAAAACCATGTGGGAACTTTTGTGTACATATACAGCATGCCTTGCTGTCCTCTGGGCTGTGGTCACTCTCCCAGTTACATTGGGTTACCCTTCTTGGCAGCTCAGCCCTTTCCATCTGCAAGGTCAACATATCATCTGTTCAGAGATCTATCATTGACCCAGAGCCAACTGTAGAGCCAGGTGGCTGACTGCTGTGCTAAATCATCCTCCTACTGGGATGAACTAGGAGACTGCTGCCTATCTATTAGAAGGAACACCCCCCATTGGCTTTCCACCTAGAACGGCGGGAGGCCCCGTGTGGTCAGGCCACCTGTATGGGTCTGTCCAGGCTTCATGCTGCAGTTAGAGGAACCTTCCTGAAAAGCATTATTTATCCTGGTACAGATGCGCAACCTGAAAGAAGCAACCCCACCAAGGTCCCTGTGTTCTCTCTGTTTCCCTCCCTCCCAGGAGGAAGCCAGAGAACAGAATTTCAATTCATTAGGGGATGGCAACAACTGCTTCCTAGGACTGACCTGCTGACAGCCATTTCTATGCTCCCCAGGGGCAAGATGTACCTGCACATAAAAACACCACAACAAAAACGATACTCACCTACCCAAGTGGCTACTCAGAAAGTGCTTGCTCAGAGGCTCTTACCTGGTAAAATTCCCGAAGCCAGTTCTTCTGCAGGTTTTCTGGCTGTAAATTAAGAAGAAAAGGGAAATTTAGAACACAGTCATAGCTCTAAATTGGGGGCAGAGGCTCCCATGAGGAAGCCTAAGGCTGCCCCACTGAAGGCAGGGGGATGTGCATGGGAACCTCCATCTATGTGGCATCCGTACTCCCCAGAGGGACACCATGTACCCACAGGTGGTACATGGGCTCTGTGGGCTGCCCCTGTAATGCACACCTGAGCAATCCTCACTTAGGCAGAGGCAGGGGCACAGCACCTGTGTCCCACTCACCCACATCCTGTCCTGTCCACAGCAGGGGTCATAGGGAAGGATGCAGGGACAGCACCATATACCTGCTTCCAAAAGGCAACATGCCACTCCACAGTACTATATGAGCATACACTGTCAGCCATCATGGGGCTGTTCTGTGAGTTGGGGTAGGAAAAGGATGTTTTGGGGAGGGATTTAGGGAACTAGTCATAATGCTCAGAACTTTCAGAAAATGGACAGATGGAAAACCCCATGCCATGTATGCACACGTGTTCTCAAACAGGAAGCAGGACCCAACAAGCCAAGTGTCGGCCATGACAAGTCCTGCTCAGGAAAGCAGGAAGGAGCTGTGGCCACACTTAAAGGTTCCTGAACCCTGAATGTTTTGTGTCAGTCAGGCACAGTGCAGTGTAGCCCAACCAAGCCCAAGCATGGGACTCAGCCAGAGCCGGGTATGAGCAAGCCTGAGATGGCCTGGGTAGGCCTTGGTTAAAAGTTGGTGTCGGGAAACAGTGTCCCATGAGCAGACCAGGAGTGTCAAACCCATTCAATAATGCCAATATACATCACACTCTGAAGTACTCTTAAAAAACTGCAACAGCTGTAAACAGTGTTATTATATCTTTGCCTGTCTGTTGGTTGGTTGATCTTTTTTGTTTGTTTGTTTGTTTGTTTGTTTGTTTTTACAAGGCCTTTCTCAAAAACTGAAACAGAAATCCCTGCTCAGCACATCCCAGATAGGTAGAACATGAACACCTTCAAGTAAAGCTCTGGGGAGCAAAGCCCAGACTGCCCAGCTATAGCCAAGCCCTAAACCACTTCCAGCATTTTGCCCACTGAAAGTCCTGAAAATCATGGAGACAAAACTGCAGAAAAAAATTAATGATGGAAAAAAGCTGGCAAAGATCAAAAGCATCACAAACCATACAAGGAGCACAAGGAGACTCCACCAGGTCTCAAACAGGTGCCTTAGAGGGACTCCCAGGTGGTTTTCATACCCCCCCCCCACACACACAAACAGAGACAGAGAGAGAGAAAGAGGCTGCCTTCCTGCCCTATCCTCACAGAAGATGGTAACAGGTACTACAAAGACAAGCCAGACTGGGGTAAGGACATTAACAGAACAGCCAAGCACAGGCAGAGAAGCTCAGCATTACTCAGAACCACTGAAGATCCTGGTTTTATGGGGCACGCTGTAATCCTAGCACTAGAAAGCAGAGGCAGGGAGGGCTGCTCCAAGTATGATAGCAGCCTGATCTATAAACTGACTTCTGGGCCTGCCAGGGCTACATAGGTAAAGCCAGTCTTAAATACATACATACATACATACATACATACATACATATATATATCTCACATAAATAAATAATCAACCCATCAAGGCAGATCATACAATGGTGAAGATGCTAGAATAGTGTTAGACAAAAGGGTAGCAAACAGAAACCGTCTACACTGATGGAGCCAGCAGTCAGGCTGGTCCTTGAAATGCTAAGTCTGGACCACGATTTAAGCAACATGTCCACTCCTCTGAATAATTTCCAGATAAGTAAAGATGCATTCCACATGGAACCTTGTGTTGACAGAAGCCAAAAAGCAGACACAGCTGAATGCCCACAATGAAAGGGCACAGGAAATGGGGCATATGCACACAGAGGAAGATCTCAGCAGGTCTGGTCCTCAGGCCTCACCAATCCTCTGGGTAGAAGCTAAGTCATGGTAGACAAGCCCTTTCCAGGCCCCTTAAGGGCAGCCCCAGTGGGTCTCTGAAGGATGAGGGTTATGGGCAGGGGAAAGGCAGGGGCAGTGGAGCCCCCAGAAGTTCTGGGTGCAAGAGCCCATTGCATGGACTTCATGGCAGCAGTCTCCAGGACAACCACTGTGCTGTGCCTTTCCAAAGCAACCACAGTTCCAGCAAGTGGAGCTTTAACACAGCGAGGGTTCCCACCTGCAGCGCCTTCTCATTCTCATCCACGCAGCTCCAGGCTCCCTGTCAACACTCCAGTGGCCTTCAGGATTAGAAGTGGGACTTAATTCATGAAACAAATGCCAATACCACTAACCAAGTCCCCAGTCTGATCACAGGCAAAGCCCAACTATGCTCTCCCAGTTTCTGCCACCTGGCCCAAGAGCCCCTACCCAGGTAAATTCTACCAAGGGGCACCATGGCCTTGCTCTGTTAAACTTCGACTTCTACTGTGCTTATAAAATGTCTCTCAGCATGGAACACTGGCACAAGGCAACCCGACACAATCCTCTCCACGCTGCTTGTCATGGGGGCCACGACCCACATAGACTCCATCTTTCCAGTACTTCTACCTCTCACAGCAATGGACACACGTGTCATGAGGTTTCAGAACCAGAGAATGGGACCCTCACAAGAGAACAAGAGGAAGAGCCAGCAGGAACTGAGCAAGGACAAGGAGGGCCCAGGTTCCAGACTCAGTACTCCTTATTTCAGTACCACCTGGGCACATTGTCATTTCTCCACTATCTCTACAGAAGAAGCTAAATGAGGAGCTGGCTGGAAGGTACCTTCCCCAGCCTGGGGCATAGAGTACTGGCCTCTCCTGTCGCTTACACACATGAGCTTTGCACTGTAACAACAGCACTGAGGGACACCTGCCTAGGAACGTAGGCTGTGATGATACCAGGTCCTTCCACAATCCTGGTGACATGTGTGTGCCTGACTCATAACCACTCACTCAGCTGGCATGGCTAGGCACTAACATGCCTAGAGACCCTCCCCGAGGCCTGAGACCCTCCTTTGTCTCCCTCCTTTGTAAATAAAAACACACTTTTCAACCTCCATGAGAACCAACTGAGCACCACAGCCTGCACCTTCCCCTGATGTCTGAATCTTAGTACCTCACTGTCCACAGAAGCCAGAGATCACAACATAGGTTCTGCCCACCCCTACATCATCTTTGTTCATCTCCTCATATGAGCACAAAACCACCAGAAAGAAAGGGAGGGGAGGCCAGTAATACCCGGCATAACCCAGATCTGCCGCCATGAAGCGCCCACAGGCTCACACCAACCAAACGTTCCCTGGTTCTGGCTCATACCAGGAAGTCCAGCTATGCAAGATCCAAACCCCACACACATCTCAGCTGCTGTGTTAATGCAGCACCTGCCTCATTTGGAAATGGATCGGAACCAGGACGATATTGCCAGAGATCCAGTTTGCATGCTGCACAGAACCTGGCAAGCCCCCTCCAAGATGGCCCTGCCAGGAGTCATGCTCAAGGCTACATGAGCATAGCCATGAAAGTATGTGCTAGCAACTCTTGAAGGGCTTTGGGACTGCAAGCCCCCCCCAATCCAGTTTTTGATTTACAGTCTTATTTAGATCATTAATTTGACTTTTTCTTACTGTCACTGTGGATCCACAAGAAGTACAAAACAGCACCAAGAGAGTGCTTTAGACAAAGGTAACCTGTTTGTTTACTGTTTGTCAGAGGCCACTCACAGCTATGGAGAAATTAGACAGCATTCTAAATAAGTGATTGAAATATTCCACAGAGAGCTGGTTCAGTAGCACATGTCTGTAATCCCAGAACTCAGGGAGGCAGAGGCAGAAGGATCTCCATGAGTTCAAGGTCAGCCTGCTCTACAAAGTGAGTCCAGGACAACCAAGGCTACACAGAACATGGAGAGGACAGGAACCCCACATGGAGATCAACAAAGCTAAAAATGTTGAGCCCAGGGCCTCCTGCAGAGACTGATGCTCCAAGGGCCATTCATGGAAAGGACCTAGACCCCTTGCTATGGTCTAGTGTCTGAGTAAGAGGAGCAGGGGTTGCCTCTGCCATGAACTTGGCTGTCTGATTTTTGATCACTTGCCCCTGGCAATGCGGTCTTGCCAGGTTACAGAGGAAGAGGATCCAGGCAGTCCTTGATCCTGATGAGACTTGATAAGCTATGGGCAGATGGTAGAAGAGAACTCCCCCTTTCAGTGGACTAGGGGAAGGGGATAGAGAGGAAGAGGAAGGGAGGGTGGGACTGGGAGGGGTTGAGGGAAGGGACTACAATCAAGACATATAATGAATAAATTGTGAAAAAAAATAAAATTAAAAATAGAAACCCAGAAAGAAAGAGAGAGAGAATACTCCACAGAGAAGGAAGGGGAGAGAGATAACTTGAAAAGAACAAGGTCAGCACCATGAGTGACAGGAAATGCCCAGCTGCCTCTGGACACATTCCTTCATACCTGGCCAGCCTCCTCTGCGTCCTTTTGAACTGCATTATCACCGCCCTGACCTCACTCACACGCTCTCACAGGCTCCGTGCTCAGTGTCATACATGCTCACACTCACACACACTCTTTCCCCCTCCCCTCAAGACAGGGTGTCTCTGTGTAGTCCTGGCTGTCCTTGAACTCACTCTGTAGACCAGGCTGGCCTCAAACTCAGATACCTGCCTGCCTGTGCCTGCCGAGTGCTGGGGTTAAAGGTGTTTTGTGCCATCACCACCAAGCCTACATGCTCACTCCAACAAGCTTTATATTTGCTTGTGCCCACACTCACCTATACCCATACTCAAGCACACACACATGTTCACTCTCAAGCTCACATTTACTCATGCTCACGCTCACTCTCACAGGCTCCACACTCACCCATGCCCACGCTCACTCTCACAGGCTCCACACTCACCCATGCCCACGCTCATGCTATCCTCACCTACTCAAATACTTGTTCTCTCATACACCACCACACACTTGCCTCTCTTGACCATCACACTCCCACAACCTTTTCCCTAAGGGTGACCATCACTGTAGTGGTGCCCCCATTCCTCAGCTCATCGTGGGCTCTGCCCACATGCAGCCCATACCCACGTCCTGTGTTTTTACCATCAAAGCAGGCCGAGCACCATGCTGGCCATGCTGCCCAGCCCCCAGCTGCTACGTTTCTTCCCCCCTCACGCTTTGTTTCTGCTGCAGCCACAGCAGTCTCCAGGAGACACAGCCTGCCAGCCTTCCAGAAGACAGTGCTGGAGACAGTGCTTACGTCCCTCAGTAAAGGACAACAACCTCCAGATCTTCAGAGCTACCTGAAGGTGGCGCATGAGCACCTGACCCTCTGCCCACATCACACAGTGTGTGTCAGGGCCTCTACATTTTGTCCTCAGAGTTTTAGAAGCCCTTCCATGCTACCATCAATGACCACAGGCCACCTCCTCCCCAGCATGCCATCCCTGGGTCACTGAGGCTCTCCAACCAACAGTCAAGCCTAAGTTCATATTTTTCCATCTAAACAAGCAAGCTACATGATATTCCCACCCTGCCTTCCCTTAGAGACCGTCACCTAGCCCCTATACACTCCTTCCTAGGCATACGTGAACTGTAAAACTCAGTGTGACAGCAACTTCAACTGTCATCAGGTTCTGAGACAGAGAGAGCCAAACAGAGCTAGATGGAGAGATGCCTGTATCTGAAACAACAGAATAGCAGTGGGGCAGGGAGACAGCCTCACCTCACCCGGGAGAAGGTGGTCACGGGGTAGGGAGAAGGTACTATAGGAAAGTTTAACAATCATAACAGTCCAGGACAGGGGTGAAGACACCAGGACAGTAACCCTGAAACGCTGGAGAAGGAAGATGACTGCTGACATCCCTGAGTACATCAGCACAAAGACCTCCCAAGATGTGGCAAAAATACCACCGTGCCTCTGGCTAGCCACAGAGGGGCACAAGGGCGTGAGCTAGTGCAAGCACTAGTGACAGAAAGCAAATTGGGGAGAAAGCTTGAGCGAGGCTGGATGGCTTGAAGTAGTCACTTCTCAAGGTGGGGCAGGGCATTCACAAACACGGCGTAACATGAAAATGCAGCTCGAACTCCATTTCAGGCTGTGAGAAGAACTGCAGAGGAAACCCTCTTACACTAACAGTAGTTTCTCTCCAATTAGGCCGTGCCCCTACCTTAGTTCTGTGTTCTTCCTCACTATCCCAGAACAGAATCTAACCCTTCAAGCTGGGGACAGTGGAAACTGTCAAGTAAGCTGCTGCCTGCCTGTGATGTCAGCCATCACAGGATGGAGATTTCTGAGAGGTGGGATCCATAGGTGATTTGTGATTTTCTATAATGTTTTTTAAAGAAAAAAAAAAAAAAAAGACTTTCATGAATTAATTTCATTTTAATGAGAAACATGCAAGACTTGAGACTGGCCTCTTAGCATGTTTGTCACACAGCCCTAACAGAGAACATGCACAGATGCCAAAGCAGCCTAATGACACTGTCCCCAGAAAACCTCGGAAGTGAAGGTGGAAAGCTGGCAGGAGGATCCAGGCACTTCTCACTGTGAGGTTAGGCAACAGACAAGGAATACCAGGCCAGTGGGTGAGTGTTTATTTCCAGGATGCTATATATATCCGTCTTTCTTCTACAAACAAAATCCAAAGAAACTGGAGAGGTAAACAATAAACTCAAAACCTCAAATGAGTAAGAGGGGAAAAAGCCAATGGCTACTCTCATGCTAAAAACCATAAGCCTATTAGCACCAGGTCATGCTGGTGTTGGGGTATGGCTCAGTGGTGTTAAAGTCTTACGTTCAATTTCCAGTACTAAAATAACAGCAATAAAAATAATTTAACTTATTTTTTTTTAAATAGAGGGACAGGTCTTTCTGGATATAAAAGGGTCTTTTCTGAGACTGATATTCCAAACAAGGACCACACATGGCAATAACCTAAAACCCCTGCACAGATGTAGGCTATGGCAGCTTAGTCTCCAAGTGGGTTCCCTAGTAATGGGAACAAGGACTGTCTCTGACATGAACTCACTGGCTGGCTCTTTGATCACCTCCCTCTGAGGTGTGGACAGCCTTACCATGCCACAGAAAAAGACAATGCAGACAGTCCTGATAAGACCTGATAGGCTAGGGCCAGATAGAAGGAGAGGAAGATCTCCCCTAACAGTGAACTGGGAAAGGGGTATGGGAGGAGAAGAAAGAGGGAGGGCGGGATTGGGAGGGGCTGAGGGAAGGGACTACAGCTAGGATACAAGGTGAATAAATTGTAATAAATAAATTTTAGAGGTAGCTCAGCAGTTAAGAGCACTGGCTGCATTTCCAGAGGACCCAGGTTCAATTCCTAGTACCCAGATGACAGCTAAAAACCATAACTCTAGTCCCAGGAAAATCTGACATTATCTTCCATCCTTAACAGGCACTGTGCACATATGATGTACAATCATAAATATGTCATGACAAAGGCATTCACATAAAGATAAATAAAATATAATTGATTTTTTAAAAGCAGGAGAGTTGGCTCAGTAGTTAAGAGCACTTGTTGCTCTTACACAGGACCCAGGTTCAATTCCCAGAATGCACATGGTAGATCACAACCATCCTAACTCCAGTTCTAGGGGACTAGATGATGTTCTTCTGACCTCTGTGGGCAGTGTACACACATGTACATATACATACATGCAGGTAAAACACTCATACACATAGAACTTAAAAATAAATCTTTTTTTTTTAAGTGAAAAGAGAAGCCTGAGGAAATATCCATCATTTTAACATGCAACACCCAAAAGACCCACAGCAATGTATGTCCACTGCAGAAAGCGCTTTCTGCTAAGGCCAGAAACAAGGCAAAGACGTGCATACACAACTCTCTGTGCAACACAGAGATACATGCCCCAGGGAGAAAAATAAAGCAAAAGCGGGGGGCGGGGGGGAGAAGAAGAAGAAAGAAGGAAGGAAGGAGTCAAACTGAAAGGAATGAAAGGGAAAAAAAGGAATTATTTCTTCTCAAAGACAATATCCAGCCTGATCTACAAATCAAGTCCTGGACAGCCAGGATTTCACAAAGAAACCCTATTTCAAAAACAAACAAAGAAAGAATCATCATCATCATCACAACACATACAATCTCTCTCTCTCTCTCTCTCTCTCTCTCTCACAGTAGTATTTCTTATACCCATAATAAATAATCCAACAACCAATCTAAAAAAGACATCTCACTTAGGATAAGATCACAAGGAACAAACAGGAATTAAATAAGGAGAAATACTGTATACTCTACAGTGCAAAATGCCACCCAAAGACCCCAAAGAATACAGCAGCAGCTGCAAAGGTACTGGTGATAGCTGCATAGGCTGAGAGAGCAATGGAGAAGCTGTTGTGGCCCAAAGAGATCCATAGACCATGCAGTAGGCAGCAAAGTCACTAGAACGTTTTTCACAGAAACAGAAAACGCCATTCTAATAACCACATGGAACTCTCAAGAAACCTCAAATATCCAAAATAATGTTAAGAAAAATAAAAAAGAACAAATTGTGCCAGGCATTGTAACATACACCTATGATCCTGGCACTAGGGAGTCTTAAGGCAGAAGAAAGGAGATAAAGGAGGAAGTGGTGGAAATGGAGAAGGAAGAAGAGGAGAGAAGAGGGGCTTTGGAAAGGAGGAGGGAGAAAGTTAAGGGAGGGAAGAAGGGTAAGGGAAGGAAGAGAAGGAAAGAAAAAGAAGAGGGATAGGGAGGAGGGAGGAGGAAAGGGGGAAGGGAAAGGAGGAAGAAGGAAGAGCAGAAGAAAAAGGAAGAGGGAGGAGCAAGGAGGTGGAGAAGGAAGGAGGACTGCTGCACTAACAGCATCAAGAAGTTGGAGGCCCCATTACACAGTGTCAACCACCTTTAGTCCTCCAGAAAACAGGTCGGTATAGACTGGCACAAAGGAAGACCACAGACTGACAGGACAGACCAGAGAGCCTAGAAATAAGGCCTGGCTGATGGTGTCCTATGAAGTTTAACATGGCTGCCAAAGCCACTCAGTGGACAAGGGGAAAGCGCTGTCACTCGATGCCCATTTAAAACAGCAAAGCAGGCAGAGAGATACTAGTGGCAGTAATGTCATCCAAGCAGCCCGCGCTGTGTCATGCAGGTCCAGGTCAGCTGAGCTGTTTTACAGAACTGGGAGGAGGTTCAGGGCCAGCAATAACAAGAGACCCCATAAATTTCAACCCAATTAAAGTAAAGAGAATTTTGGGTCCGAAACAGACATGGTACTACGTCTGTAATCCCAGCACTCAGGAGGCCTGAGACAAAAGGATTAAGTCCAGGGCCAGCTATTGCTACACAGCAAGACCCTATCTCAGAGAGGACAAGATAGAGAGCGGAAGGGGGAATCCTGGACTACAATAGCAAACCTAAAGCAATCCTACAACACACAGTAAAAGCAGGACAGGCCGGAAATAAACACAAGAATGAGGAGACTACACAATCCCAAAGCCAAAGACCTGAATGTAGTCTTAAATCCTGCCTAAAGGGGCTGAGGGTGGTATCGTCCAACCCCTTATCCCAGGGCTCAGGGAGGATGCAGGGGCAGGCAGATCTCTGGAGTTCAAGGTCAGCCTGGTCCACATAGCAAGTCCCAAGGCAGCCAGGAATAAGACCCTGTCTCAGAAAAGCAAAAATACAAAATAATATAAAGTCCTGCATAAAGGACCAGCAAGTTGGTTCTCTGGGTAAAGATACATGCAACACAAGTTCAATTCCTAGAAACCATATAGAGGTAGACAGAGAGAATCAGCTCCACAAAGTTGACCTCTAACCCTTACACCGATTCCATAGCATGTGCACCCGTCCCTCATTTTTTTTTAAAAAAAGTAAAATACTCTGCATCTCTGCATATAAAAATGTGGGGAGAAACATGACCTCTTGAAGGTCACAGCAGAAATTACAACTTGACATCCTAATATTTGTCTCTCATCTTCTCCCACCAAACATAAGGGCTGTAAAAGCACAGATAAGAAAATATGGGCGTAAAATATTTCTGTCACCTGTGGAGTAGCCCAAGCACCCTGAAGCCCTGCTGGGTTCTCCCTCACACACGCTTCTACCTCTTCTACCCTTGAGAATGTAAAATGATGGTTTATGACAACACCCATCAAGGTGGACGTTTCTACCTTAAAGAAGCCAACATGATCCCAGGACTTGGGAGTTGAAGGCGAACACGAGCTATAAGTTAGAGGCCAGCCTGGGCCACACAGCCAGAGAAAGGAAGAGGGGAAGAAGGGAGGGAGGGAGGGCGGGCAAAAAATATACCACGCCTTCAGACAAGTCCCCTGCAGCAGGGCCCAGTCAGAACAGCCCCTCCTCCATCCCCAATCTTTGGTCTTCTCCACAGCATTCTAAATAGGAAAGAAAAAAACACCAAATTTTGGAATAATTGTCCTTTTGCCAGTGGTTAGTTCTTTTTCCTTCTTTTATTTTTATAATTACCATGCACTGCTTTCATATTTTTAACTCTTTTCAAGATCTCAGAAAAAAAACAACCAAAGCTTTCAGAATGCTTTAGCCAACACTGTGAATAACTACTAGTGGCTGAAAGTAGCAATAAAAGACAAGTGACAGAGAGGGAAAATATTTGCAGCTTCTATGAAAGCTGGTGGGCCAGTTTCCTGGCTACATAAAAGGCTGCTTTAATAAGCCAGAAAAGGATCATTAGGTCAAAAAGACACACACACACACACACACACACACACACACACACACCACACCACACACACACACCACACTACACACACACACCACACACAAAAGACACACACACCACACCACACACACACACCACACACACACACAGACACACACACACACACACACGAGGGTGGGGGTACACTATGCACAAACCCATTATACATCACGTGCATGAGACGTGCGCCCACAAGTACAGGTGCACAGATCAACATATATCTGCTGCACGGATATATGACACTGCAGAGCATGTCTGGGGTCAGGAGTCTCTCCCACTGCAAGTCGGCACGGGCTTCATCTTCCTGTGAGGACAGAAATGTTCTGTGATTGCAGTGGCCAGATCTGTCCAGGAAATGTGCTAGTATGGTTTATGCAGTCTTTACTGTTTAAACAAGGGGGGGGGGGGGGGAGAAGTGGCCATGTTATCAAAGGAGAGCTCTATATTACAGAAAAAGGAAACTGAGTTCCTATGATGCAATAAATATGACATCGACATATAAGCAGGACAAGCACAGCACACACAAACAAGGACGTTTCAAACCAACCACGTGTACAGCTGTAATACACACACCCAACACACCCGGCAGCCGTTACAGCTTCACACGCCATACTCAGTGGAAAAATCAAGAACACACGCAGTTTCCTTTCCTAGTGGGGAAACATAACTGACCACATGACCAGAAGCAATCGAGCAATCATCTTCACAGTTCACTCCGACCACAGCTCTACACAGGAGCTCAAGGTCCTGCTCCTGTCCTCAAGAGGAAGAAGCCAACCAAGTGAGCATCTCCAGCCCAGTGGAAGCCTCCAGTGGCTGCAGAGTTAGCACAGAGACGACTGAGGACAAGCACGCACAGGAGTCGCAGCCAAGACCAGCTAGCCTGAACTGCCCTGGGAACGACAGTGGCAGAAGGGGACAGATCGGAATCTGTACAAGCCACTGGAGTCTGGGTGCAGACTAGTGTGAGAAAGGGGAAGTCCACGCCACCGTGTTACGGGTGTGTTAGTTACTTTTCCATCCCTGTGACCGAATATCTGACAAGCGGCCTAAAGGGAGTTGTTTGTTTTGGCTCGTGGTTGCACAGCATTCAGCTCAGAGTTGCTTGGCTCCATGTACTTGGGCAGAACATCATGGCAGAAGGAGCTTGAGTTCACCTCAGAGCACAGGACAGAGAGAAGGAGACAGAGCGGGGCCAGGAGCAGGATACCTCCCAAAGACCTGCCCCAGTGAACTACTTCCTCTAGCTAGATCCTATCCCCAGAAGTTCCCAAAACCTCCTGAATAGTATCACTACCTAACAAGAGGCTTTAGCACACAAGCCTGTGGGAGACACTTCAATTTAAAGCACAACTGGGCATTCAACACACTGTGGGCTTCACCTCTGGTAACCCTTCATGTTCTCAGTAAAGAGATGAGAAAGATCCTTCCAGGGCCCTGAGAGGGAGATAGATGCAATGTGGTGAAACACTCCCTGAGCACCCCCAGAGCCAAAGCCAACCCAGCGGTCAGGATTTTAATAACATGGCGCCCACCTCCAAGGTCTCCTCCCTCACAAGCCTTCCACCTCACCTGGAAGAAGCAAGGCAAGGTGTGGAGGACAGTCCTGGCAGAGGGGCACATAGTATGGGAGGGGTCGTTAATCACAGATTACGGACTTCCCCACCTGACTGCTGGAACCCTGGGGCTCCAACACAGCAAGCCATGGCAGTGAGAGGTGCCAAAACAGCAGCCAGACCCAGAGAAAACAAAGGCATCTGAAGAAAAGGAGTCAAAGGCATTGGAGTGATGTGAACCCTCTGCTGACCCCAACAAACATCAGTAACAGCCAGCTCCAGTCAATCACCTCAGCTCCCTCCCACCTCACACACCATGTCTGCACTCCAGCAAAATGCACAGGGTTTGTGAAAGGCAAAGAAATAAAACGCACACCAGAACCAACCTCAGCTATAACACATGTCTGAAACAGCAGAGGCACACAAACTAAGGACTCTAAAGGGAGAGTGGATGACAGAGTAAGAAAGAACAGAGTGGTCATATGACAAAATGATGGAGCCAGAAGTGCAGACACTGCAGCAGAAAAAAATGACGGTCTCTGCCAGGCTCATTCAGGACTCACACAGAGGGGAGCACCAGCAAGCACAGAGGAACGTCAACAGTACCGTCCCTGGCTGAACCACAGAAAGAAGACCTTATAGAAACAGAACAGGGCTACAGAGCAGGGGGAGTAGCTTAGTTGGTAGAGTGCTTCCCCCGTAAACATGAGGACCTGAGTTCAAGACCCAAAACCCATGCAACAGCGGAGTGTGGCCAGCTTGTAAATCCTAGTGCTGGGGACAAGGAGACAGCAGATCCCTAGGACTCACAAGCCAGCCAGCCTCGCTAATCCTGGAGTCCCACACAGTGAGAGACCCTCTAGTAAAGAAAAATTTAAAAGGGGCTCAAGAGATGGCTCAGCAGTAAAGCCCACTGGCTGCTCTTGCAGAGGACCAGGTTCGGTTTCCAGCATCTACATGGCAGCTCACAGCTACAATTTCAGTTCTTGAGGATCTCTTGTGGTTTCTCTGGACACCAGGCACACATATGGTGCACAGACATGCATGCTGACAAAACACTAATAAGCAAGAATAAATTAAACATATTTTAAATGTTTAATTCATGTTTTTATATGTTGTGTTTTATATGTTTATATATTTTTGTTTTTATATGTTAAAATAAAAGGTATCTGGCACCTGATAAATAGCACCTCAGACTGACCTCTGGTGGGGAGAGGGAGAGAGGGAGAGAGGCTACCTAGAAACAGGGGGCCGATTTCAAAAGCTATGAGTACATAATGTACCATGAGTACCAGGAGGGAAGGAGAGCAGAAGTACGACGCTGTAATGACTGAGAATTCTCTGACATTAACAACAAGCACAACAAACCACAAATGCGATAAACCCAGCAAACACCATACAGAAAAAATATGAAAACATCTAAACTTGAGTGTGTCTCATTTAAACCTCAGGGCCATATTAACAGGAGACAGTGTTGAATGGGGCAAGAAAAAAACAAATCTTAACTCTGGAGGAAGAGTGGCAAGCATACAGTCAACATCTCAACAAAACCATACAAATAAGAGAAAACTATTTGCTTTAAGTATTTAAAAATATTTAAGTAGTGAAATATTTTGTAGATATCATCCAGAATTATGTGTATGGAAAAACTGCCCTTTGAAAGTGAAAGAATGAAAAGCCTTCTTAGACACAACCCACCCTGAAAGCAAAGGGACTAAAGAAAGGTGATGTTAAAGGTTGAGTGTCCATGCCCAGGGGTAGCTGGCCAGCACAAAACAAACTCCATGGGTGTTTGTTTGTTTGTTTGTTTTATTTTGGGTTTTTTGTTGGTGGTGGTTTTATTTTTGATGGGCTTTTGTTTCATTTTAGCATTTTTTCCTTATTGGTGTTTGTTTGTTTGTATCTTTGTTTTATTTTTGGGAGAAAAGAGAGCAAGCATGGGAAGTTGAGCAGTAGGGATGTGGGGAGGATCTTGAAAGTGTTGGGGAAGGGAAAACAATCAAAATATATGGTATGAAGAAAATTAATTTTAAAACGAATACAAAGTTCTTTAATAACAGCCAACAGGGCTGGAGAGATGGTGCAGCGCCTAAGAACACTGACTGCTTTTCCAGAGGACCTGGATTTAATTCTCAATACACACATGGTACTTCAAAACCACCTGCCACTCCAGTCCCAGCGGACCTGGAGCTGTCTTCTGGCCTCTGTGAGCACTGCATGCATGCAGTGCTCAGATGTGTGCAGGCAAATCACACATATATGCAAATATATTTTTAGAAATAATAATAAAGGCCAACAACCATCTGTGAGAAGGCTGTGAGAGCCAGAGACTGGAGCACTTCCTGGGCTGGCAAGATGCCAACAGCTGTTCACCCTCTCTTGATGGTGTTTGCTCCAGGTAACTTGGACCCTCAGCCATGATGGGACCTGTGAGCAAGGGAAGAAGCACTCCCACAGAAGGCTCTACAGACATGGTGAGCACCACCTGGGTGGGTCTTAAGTTGACCAATAGGGGGTAGATCCCAGGCAGGCTGGGTCTCATCAGATGGCCATTTCTGAGTTGGAAGATGAGAGCACCTGTCAAGGATCCCAAAGCTACAGGGAAAGAATGTCAGCCAATAAACCCACCCCAGGAATCTGAGCACAAACCCCAGCCCAGCTAGAACAAGCCCCGCCTACAAGCTTACTGCCTCAAGAGACTCTGGCACAGGACCCAGTTGGCTGAAGCCAAACTCTCACCCATGGAAGCACAAGACGGTAAATTGGTACTTGTCACATAGCACAGAAAACCGTCATAAATATGCCAGGGTGTGTACCAGAACACAAGGAATATTTCAAGTGTCTATCTCAACCAGATTTGTTGTGGCATAATGTCTATGGTCAGTATTTAAAGCGTTGCCAAATACTGCCCTGCGTGGCTGTTAAAGGGCAACTACTATCAGCCTACCCATCTGCCTTCTCTCTATCTTGCCAAATACTTGCTGTCCATGTTTTCAAACAAACAACTCTTGACATTTCCTGAACTTAGAGTTCTTCTGTCTTTTCACCCAGTAGCACTTGGATTGGTCTCCCTTTCCACACTCCTTCAGGTACTATGTGTTCTATAGTCTAGCTTTTGCGTGTGTCTATTACACTGCGGTTGATAGCAACAACTTGGAATATTGTGCAATATATGTTATAAATATTGCATGTCATTCATGTTTGTCTGTTTCTTCAAGTCAGCCTCTCCTCAGCAAAACAGAAAGGTCAGCAGGAGGTTCAGAGGCCTGTTACTTGCAGAACAACAATGAGGTCAGGTAGCAGGGTTGAAGAAATAATACTACAGGGTGGGGGCAGGCAAGGGGCCGCATGCATAGAAACCCAGACATCCTATAAGAATAATTAAAAAAAATCAGGGAAGACAGCGGCTTATAAAACATCATATAAAATCAGCAGCCACCATAAATAAAACAAACAAACAAACAAAAAATCCATAAACACCTTAGGAAATAAAATCTTTTTGTAGGGTAACATACAAGTTTTTAAATGTAAAATTTTGCATTACAAAAAATACTTTAAAAAGGCTATTCCTGTAAGAGGTAGGAAAAACAACATGAGTCTACAGAACAGTTTCTGCTATCCTTCAAGACTGAATTCCATCAAGTCCCAGCTCTTCCAAGTCAGGGCAGGAGCACACTCAATGCCTTTACTACTGGTGACCTGCTCAGCAGACAGGCCAGGTGGTGCATCCCAGGAGGTGACATGTGCAGCTGACCTTCTTTCCGGCTGAGACAGGACACAGAATTTCTCCTGCCTTGCTCCCTGGTAGACATCACGGAGCAGCAACTATGCTCCCCAGAGAGCCTGCGTAGCCTCTCCATCCATTCACTTCTGAGCGCAGGAACACTTCCTACCCATGGTCCCATGCTCCACATACTACCTGCTGAAAGCCTCCCCACTGAGGATGTGAGCATGCCCATCAACCCCACAGAGGCCTGCTCCTAAAGGCAGGCACTTGTCACCCTGCAGCCTTAGAGGCAGACAAGGCCAGATAAAAACCCTAAGAACTGCCCAGCAATGAAGCTTAAAGCTGCATCAAGTTCTCCCCACAAGATACTGAGAAAGGTGCTGGCCATCAGGCCTGGGTCCCATCTGAGATGAAGGTGACAGTGCTGCCTTCTGTAGCCTGGTGTCAGACCCAGTCTCATGAATGGACCCCTTCCTGTGCCACAGAGCACTGTTCAACAATCGGACCCTTTGACCCTGCCATCCTTGGCAGCTACCTTGTAAGCTCACAACTTTTAAGACCCCTTCCCTTCTTGAAAACACTAAATATCAAAAACAGGCACACACATTCTATCATCTACAACATTCTGAGTCTTCTTAGCACCCATGAGGTGGTGCTTATATCTACATCTGCCCCCTGAGCCCTGCTCCACGACTCCCCACTGTGCTGGCTCCAGGCATCTACAAAGCATCTGAGTCAGGCTGCATTGGCTACTCCCAAGGTCAACACAGTAAGTTACCCTTAATGCCAAGGCTCAGAAGGCAGAAAACAGTTTACACCCGACTGACCAAGTGTGTAGCTCTACCAATCCAATAACTTCTGGGGAAGCAAACACAGCCCAGAGCAGTGTGACTTTATCCAGATTTGCAGAAATAGGAGGTGGTGGGACTCTTTAGAGTCCTGAGAAAGGTTCTCCAGTTTCACCCCTGTGCAGGGCCCAGTGAGCATCCAGGGTTGGCAAAGCCTTTAAGGGAGGGAGGACTCTCAGAAAGGGTGGCTGGGCACATGGGTCCAGCTGAGGGAAGTCCAGCACAATATCTAAAACAGATGATGCCAACAGGCCCTCAGGGGCCTAATTTTTTAACCTGAGATTCTAAGGACTGGGGGCCATACATGCTTGGATCCTACCATCTGGTACCTTCTGTACTTCCTTGATGCCTCCATCTGAAGCACTATCACACTCAGGAAGGAACCAACAGCCATCCTTGTGACCACTCAAAATATGCAGTGTTTTTCAGACAAAGCCCCTCTTCCTCTACAGAGGAAAACCACCTCTCACACAGGAAAGGGGTGATTGGTTTCTAAGGTCTGGAACCTAAGCTTGGGGCAGACTTGGGCGCAAACTACAGAAGCCCTTGCACCCATGTGGCAGACAGCACACTGGGCAATCACACAGCCAGCTGTGGTGAGACCACATCCCACAGGCCAATTAACAACAACTGAGGACAACTGACTTCAACAAGAGTTCATCATTCCTCAAACACATCCTCAGAGCTTCCTCATACAAGCATAAACTAGTGCCATGGGTTCCCAAACCCTGTAGATGTCACACACCGAGGCTTCCCAAGGACCAGAGTGGGCCCCACTGCAACACAGGGACCCAGGGTGGAGCTTCTGGATTCTTCAGGAAATCCTGCCCCATGACACCCTTATCCCTGCGGAAAACCATTTCCTCTCATGAGGAACGCAATCTTGTCTACGCAGTCACGAAAACACTGAAGCTAAAAATAGTTTTATTAAAGGAAGTGCTGATTGGGCCTCCCCACTCCAATGACAAGTGCAAGCTGTGTCCCCATGGATGAGGGCAGAAGCTCCTGCTGACTGGGGGAGGAGTCAGGATAAGGAGGCAACAGAGAGAGAGAGAGTGCTGGGCCCCAGAGCCCTCCTGGCCCTAGAGCCCTCCTGGCCCCAGCTTCTTCTCTGGCAATGGTTCTTTGCATGGAGGCCTGACAGCAGGACGGGAAAGAAAGCATGGAACAGACACCTTGCTCTCAAGGACAATCAGGAAATCTCTCTTCTTTCATTAAACGAGACATTAAAGCAGCCCTGCTGCCTGTGAAGTGCGCTGAGCTTCTCTGGAGAACACACAGGCTGAGAACCTCAATCCCCTGGGAAGAAACGCTGGGTAAATGTTAAACCAAATAAAGACTTTACCTAAAAAAGTACCCTGGACCAGAATTTTAAATGATTATTTTTTTTCATTAGAGAAGGTCATAAAATAAAGTCAAACTTTGAAATAGCAAATAGCAGCATATAAAAAAATATGTAATCCAGGGCTGCAAGATGGCGCAGCAGTTAAAAATTCTTCCTGATCTTCCTCAGAACCCAAGTTCCATCCCATGTCTGGCAGCTCACAACAGCCTGTCACTCTAGCTCTGGGTATCTGGTACCCTCTTTTAGCCTCTGCAGGCACCACACTCACACATCACACACACACACATCACACACACACACACACACACACACAAACACACACACACAAATAATTTTCAACTTAATTTTAATAACTTTTAATTAATATTTTTTAAATTAATACCATTTTTTTAGGCATCACTCAGGCCACTGGCTGGAGCTGAGAAGAAGAGCTAGGTCCCATCCGTCAGCATCCCTATTTAGCTGGAGCCCACGCCCGGGACACAAAAGAAGATAAGGTAAAAGACTGGAATGCAAGGCAGGTGTCCTAGTTTGCTTTCTAGTGCTGTAATAAACAGGACTAAAAACAACCTGGGGGCCGGGAGGAGTCGGGACTCAACCTGAGTTGTTGGAAAGGGTCTACTTAATCTTACAGTTTATAGCCCTTCACAAAGGGAACTCAGGGCAGGCACTCAAAACAGGAGCCTTGAAGCAGGAACTGAAGTAGAGGCCATGAGAGAAGACTACTCACTGGCTTGCTCTCCATAGCTTATTCCACCTGCTTTCTTATATACCCTAGGCCCATCTGCCCAGGCACCCCAGAATGGGCTGGGCCTTCTCACATCAATAATTAATGAAAAAAAAAAAAAAATGTCCCACAGACCTGACTTAGAAGCCAAGCCAATGGAGGCCTGTTTACAATTGTGGTTCCCTTTATTGACCCCAGCTGGTGTCAACTTAATAAACAAACAAACAAATAAACAGAGCCAATGCAGCAGGTGCACACAGCAACATCGAAATTTCAGCTGCTCCTCTGAGAGCAGGATACCCCTAGTCACAGGCCCAATGTCCTGCAGACAAGCGCCTCCCTCACACATGCCACCTCTGTCTCCAGCTTCTGCCAGCTCCACATAGTGCAGCAGGCACAGAGGAGGTGGCACTTCTGTCCTCTATTTTCTAAATATGTTCATCTCTTGTAAAAAAAAAAAAAATATTGAAAACAAATCATAGCAAACAAGGCACAGCACACAATGTGGCTCTGTGGTGAACAATATGCTCGCAGGCCTCTTGCTGTAAACAATCATGGAGTGAGGACGGGGAAAAGGACACCTATAAGGAACAGGAGCCAGTAGAGCAGTGGTAGTCTGTAGTCAAAAGATGGTGAAAATTAGCCGAAACCTAAGTGTCCAGTTCATCACTTACAAAGCCACATTTGAGAACCAGAACAACTGGGGAAGTGAATGGGATGGTCTAGAGGAGGGGTGGCCAGCCACTTCTCCACAGTGTGCATTCCTGCCACAGCACACCATGAGTACAGACACTTCTAGTTCCAACATAAAATAGACTGCTTTCTAACATGAACTGTGCTGACTTTGGAAATTTTGGAAAGTCACCAAAAAGGAACACAAAAAGAAAGTCACAACTGTGGTAATGGTGATGCTATTGTCCTGAGCTCTAGTGAAGCTCTGTGATGCACCTAAGCCCACACATCAGAAAATGAGGCAGCAGAAATGTGCAGGCCTTTCTAGATCTTCCCACATCCATAGGAGCCTCCAACACAACAGGACCATACCCACATTATGTGCCTGGGAGACAGGCCTGCCAGCCACTCTTGGAGCCATACTGCCTAATGGGAAGCCAGGTTCGAGCCCCACCCCCACCTACGGAAGATAGCTGCTGTGTTTGGCTGGTGACAGGGAAGAAGGTGAGAAATCCCGACCCTTATGGAGGACTGGCCTATGAATATGCTTGCCCAGGTGAAATTGGCCTCTACCCTTTATTGTGTCTGGAAAATCCCAGCAGTCATTCCTAGCTTTGTAGGTGGGCCTGCTCCTCTGTGACCCAAAGACAAGACCTGGCACAGAAGTGGGACTGACTCAGCTAGTAGACATCTCAACCAGGTATCACACTGACAGGTAGATATCTCAGCTGGCAGGTACTTCTACCTCAAGAGCTGGGAAACAATGTCTGTGGAGAATTAGCAAAAGTGAAGCTTGTTCCTAGGGATAAAGACCAGCTATGGGGCTGAATAACTTTTATCCAAGATGCTTGGCCCAGAAGTGTTTCTGGTTCTATATTGGGGTAAAGACACTTGTACACATATAAAGAGCTATCTTGGGATAGGATCCAAATCTAAGCATAGAATTTACCTGTTTCTAGTTCACCTCATACACAGGCTCAGAAGGCATGCTAGCAAAATCTATTTGAGACAGGCTCCAACCTACGGATCTGCCTGTTTCTCCCTCCCAGGTGCTGGGATTAAAGGCTGATCACTACGCCGGGAGTGTGTTTGTTTGGTTGGCTGGTTGGTTGATTTGATTTGATTTGTTTTAATTTTATTTATTTTATTTTTAGAGGCTCCATCCAGCAACAGATCTAGACAGATGCTGAGACTCACAGCCAAACACTGGGCAAAACATGGGGAGTCTAGTGGAAAAGTGGGAGGAAAGATAAAAGGACTGAGAGGTGACAAGAACTCCACAAGAAGGAACCTATGCATGGTCCTTGGTTGCTGCTTCAGACTCCACCAGCCCCTCTGGGCCCTGGTTAGTCGGCTCTGTTGGTCTTCTTGTGGAGCGGGCCTTAAGTCAATCAGATGTTGTTGGATGCTCCCACAAGTTCTGTGCCACCATTGCCCTAGCATATTTTGCTGGCAGGACAGACTGTAGGTAAAGGTTTTGCGGCTGGGTTGGTGTCCATGTTTCTCTCTCAATAGCCTACCCAGTACCTTCCCTTCATCAAAGAGACTAGAACATAGAGGTGAAGCTCCATGTAGTCACCAGCTTGATTCCTCCATGTTCAGTGAGTTGTATGGATATTGTCATTGGCAACATGGCCATGCTGTCAGTTTGTAGAGAGCAACCCTTTGTTTTAGCATCAGGGTTGTTTGGGGATTTCCTTGGGACCTCCTCGGCTCAACTGAATGCTACGCAATCCAACTATACCTGACAAATAAATGTATTATTTTTAAAAAATAATAAAAATAACCAAAGTTCATACTAGCAACAGTTCAAATGGAACCTCTATTCTGCCAACCACAGAAGGCAACATGGCTTCCTTTAGATCATTCATCTGGCAAGCAGCCCCAGGTGAGTATCCCAGACAGATAGAAGCCCTCATTCTATACCCATGAATAAATCAGGCAAGAAAGCAGGGAGCAGTGCCAAGAGCTGGTTGGTTCCTAGCTAGAGAAGCGAGAAGACAACACGAAGGACACAAAGGACCAGCTCAGGAATACAACCAACATGACAGAAGGGACAACACATGAAAATACTGTACCACCAATCAAGCAACTAAGAAGAAACGAACAAATTACTCCTTTCAAATATGAATGGTGGGGGAGGTGAGACAGCGTTTCTCTGTGTAGCTCTAGCTATCCCGGAACTCACTCTGTAGTCCAGACTGTCCTCAAACTTAGTAAAATATAAAATTTTAATTTAAGGTTATTTTTCTTATAAATTTCTTATAAAGCAAATTTAACAATTAATTGATTTTCCCCTTAAAATATAAAATATAGCTGGGACGTGGTGGGGCACATATTTAATCCCAGCACTTAGGAGGCAGAGGCAGGTGGATCTCTATAAGTTCGAGGCCAGCCTGGACTACAGAGGGAGTTCCAGGGCAGACAAGGCTACACAGAGAAACCCTGTCTCGAAAAACAGAACAAAAACCTAAAACACACACACACACACACACACACACACACACACAAACACACACAATTTAGGAGATGGAGAGATGGAACAGCTCAGCATTTAAGAGCATACACCTTTCGTCTGGAAGACCTGAATTCAGTTCCAGCACCCACACAAATTCATAACTGCTCCAGGGGGATCTGACACAATCTTCTGGTCTCACAGGTACTACACACAAGTGCATACACTCACACACTGACACACACACACACACACACACACACACACACACATAATTTAACTTTTCAACACATGAAACTCAGTATGTAATAAAATAGTAAACTTTTATATTTAAAAAGAAATCTTGGAATAGTGTCAAAGGGAAAAAAAAAAACAACCTTGCCACAAAAAAGTGGCACAGATGGCTTCACTGCTGAATACTATAAACAGGGAAGGAAGAAAAGCCACCAGGCTCATACAGCTCTTTCCAAGCTGAGAGGAGAGAGAAGCCCAGTGTGCTCTGTGCAGCAGTAGGCAAGACACCTAAGCCAGACACTTGCTACAGAGGCAGGCAGAGAAGAAAGGCACAGGCAGAGGTCCCAGCCCAGTGGGTCCTAGACTACAGGGAAAGGAGCGCTGTAACCAAGAAGTACTTGGCCTGGAAAACCAGAGTCTAACATTCAAGACCATTGTAGTCGACCCTGAGTCAGAATGGAAGAAAGCTACGGGCTCCTCTTGATGGGCACTGAAAAGCATGTGACAGCATTCAACACTCCTTCACAGTAAAAACTTTTAGTGCCATGGAAACAGGAGGAAATACCCTCTGCTTGATAAGGGACACTGAAAGCCCATAAATGCTACATCCTTACTGCTGAGCTGTTAAACACTGAGCCACTTCATGTGTGTCCTGGGTCCTGAGGGCACACTGAGGACTGGAGAAAGACATGCATGTACTTCACGTGTGGACCCTGTTCACATAAGAAACTGAAAGAGTTACACAACAGTTGTGACTACACAAGGTCAGAGACACAAAAGAAGTGCCCTTAAGCTCATTTTCCATTCTTTACACTAACAAACACAACTGGACAATGAAGTTAAAAGACCGCTGACCACAGCAGCTGACAGCATGCATTCCATAGGACAGTAGTTAGCAAAGGACATACAAGACCAAGGACTACAGACTACTGCGAGAAAAATCGAAACTGCCTCAACAAAGCAATCCACCTCTAGTATCTAGTATCAAACAGAAGAGAGCTCCATGAACGTTCCTGCTGACCCACGAATTCAGGGCAGCACAAGTCATAATCCTAGCAGGCTCCAACAGAAACTGCCAAAGTACTGTAAAATACATGTGAACTGAAACATGCCAGCAATATGCAACACAATCTTAAAGGAAGAACAGTGAGGGGCTTAAGCAACCTCTGGACTTACTATGAAATACTGCATCCACAGGGAGTCCTGCTATACGACCGCACAGAGCAGTGGTGAAGAACAGAGTCCAGAAACAGACCTGCCCCACATTCGGATTTTCGACAAAGGTGCTACTGCAGTCTAATGGAAAGCAAAGCCTGGTCAACATGGGTGGTCCCAAGCCCTGTGCACAGGTGGCAAAAGCGATGTCTACCACTCTCCACAGCATATGTAAAACATACCATGGTGACAGCCAAATCCCAACAACCTTTTTTAACTTCCATCAGCCTCTTCCCACAGGAGCCAACCTCCTCTTCCCCCAAGACCAAATGGCATCTGAGGGCCCAACCTTGTACTCATTCAACCCGATTAGATTACAACTAATTACCCAGATCAGGTAGTGAATACCTGGGTACTTCTTCCCAAGACCCAGCTGCCAGAAATGACAGGTCCAGGAAGAGAGAAAGGTAAGACAAAAGAAGCCTATCAACCTCTGAGAGAGGTAAAGGGTAGTAGGGAGCCGGGCCCTGGCTTGGTGCGAAATACCCACTGTCCTGTCTCTTTTGCTCTAGATCTTGCTCTTGTAGTCAGTGATGCACACACAAGTAAATGAGAAATGTGAGTGTGCCCTCAAGTAAAAGAGGGACGCAAGCCTTTGAGTGTCCTACCCCAAAGTAACAGCCAGGTATGTGCAGTATTCCTATTGGGGAGCTGAACACGGTTACCCTTTCTGCACACATCCCCATATCACACAGCCAGTGAGTGTGGGCTCAGTTGGGAACCTTAGGGCAAGGCCAGGCCCCAGTTCCCAGCCCCATGGCTGGACTAATAACCCACATTACATCCAGAATTAGATGAGATGCTAGCTACTGGCCACCAGGATCCAGCTGGGAACAGCAAGGATACAGAGGAGACAACCGCTCCACCAGAAGATGTATGGTAGACAGACACAGCATAGAGCCTGTATCGAAGCCATGAAAGCAGGCTGAGACATCCAAGGGAGAGCAACCTTGAGTCCATATAGTACAAATCTATTCAGGCCTGAAGCTGCTCCAAATTGTGGGCTGAGACAAGAGAAGTTCTCAGTGTACAAGCTGCACTTCTGACCTGATGGTAGGGCCACAACAACTTTCCCACTAGGATGGGGTAAAGCACCTACCCCAAAGCCTGTGACTGGTTCCTGCAAACCAGTTCAAAGCTATCAAGCCAGAGGAACACTTAGCACCTGCCTTCAAGTACCAGGGACGTGGCCTCCCTATCCACCCCCCTCAGCCAGAGCTCCTGAGCTATGGACTATGTACAATGTAGCTAGAGCCAGGCTAAAGAGCTTGAGGGACATGAAGGACATGCCTTCATCAGTGCTTGTGGATCAGAGGGCACAGGCCACCCACCCAATGGGGCCTGTTGTATGTGAGTCAGAAGCAATAGATAACAGAGGTTTCATTGGCTGCTCCCCACACCCTCAGTCTTCTACGAGACTTCATGGGAAGTGTCTAGAGAGAAAACAGCTCTGCCAAGGGGCTTCTACCATGGATAGTGACAAAATTTAATTATTTGATTTTTTTTTCCCTAGAGAACTAGCCCACTTAAAGAGCTCAATACCACACTGGCTGTACCACTGAGCAACAAATGCCACCAGGCTGCTGGAAGAACAGCCAGCAGTGTCTCTCAGGATCACCAAGAGAAACACTCAACTCCACAGGTCTCTGACCAGCCCTATAGCACAGCCCTCTTTCACAGAGCTGAAGCTGTCTCAGTATCACCTCAGAGACCAGCCCCAGAGTCAGCAGAGCTGCCAGACCAAAACCTATGCATGCTGGCAGAGCCATACCATTTGTGAACAGAGAACAGGGCCCATCGCCTCCTATTATCTGGCTACTAAAGGCCTCCAGCCCACTGGCCTCCCACCATTGCCTATCTTGCTTCTGTAAGTGTCAGCCCATGTGAAGGTAGGCATGCACACATGCCTACACATATCCCCGAGAAGGTACTTGTAAGGTCTTAACCATCACAGTCATCCAACACAAACCCGGGATGAAAGCATCCTTCCAATGACACATACACAACCTAGAAACTACTCTAGAACCTGCAGCCAGCAGACTCAGAACCCACAAAGAAAGGAGAAGAGCTTCTCCTGCTTGACTCCTCTGGAAGCCCAGAAATACTCCCAACATCCTTTACTCTATGATTTGTGCATGGTCCCAACATCCTTTATTCTATAATTTGTGCATGCTCCCCATATCCTTTACTCTCCTATTTGTGCTATTCATAGACATCCTGTTTTGAAGTGAGGACAGTTTTCTACCCTGTCTTAAAGAATGCTACATAGACATCCACATTTCCAAAGCCAGTGGGCATCAAGGTCAAGACTGCAGTCATCGTAACCCAATATGGATGCATGCTCCCTCTCCCCGTTAGGGGAACCAGCCCTCACCCATCTCTTCAGGTGTCCCTAAAAGATAACTATTCTCCTGTCTATATGGCTCAATACAGTCCAGGGGCAGGTACCTGCTATTAAGGGGAAGCCAGGCCTCCCATAGAAGAACCAGGCCACTGGCATCCATAAAATAAAGCCACACCATGAGAGCCCATAGAAAGGCTATGAACCAAAGCCACACAGATACCAGAAGGAGCCATCTGTGCCTCCTCTACTTGGAACTACCACTCTACTGCAAGACTGTGCCATCCCAGTACCGCCATCCTGCAGCCATACCTGCCCAGGAGTATCCCTGGATGTTTAAGAGACTGGGAACTTCAAGCCAGTCTGTTCCATGTATCCCTATCATCTTAGCCTCAGCCAGTGGCATTTCTCCCCTTTTATCAGCTTCTCCCTAAAACCACAACACCGTCGTCATACAAGTTCCTTGCTATGGGCTGAAAAACATCCTCTAAAACTCATGTTGAGGATTTGGCCCCTACTGTAGCTACATATGAGGACAGGTCCAAGAGGAAGCTAACAGAGCACATGGACAGCTGTCCTTCTAAGGAACAAGAGCCACTGTAGAGCTCTCTCTATGTATGCAGTGAGGCCAAGTGGAAGCATAACAGGAAGCCAGCCAGCAGCAACCCAAGCAGAAAGTGGCTGTGCAGGATCCTTCATCTCTGTCTTGTATGCTCCAAGGCTATTAGAAGCCCCTGCTGTGGGACCTGAGTCATAGCTAAGCTGCTACTCTGCCCTCTCCTCAGCTCTCCTAGAACCTGCCACTCCACACACTCCATAACCAGGGGCCTGGATGAGTCACTGTCCCTTCCGCCTTCCCTCACCATTTCTACAACGGTCCCTCCAATGACAACTGTCCATCTCACAGCCATATCTGTCCTCTCAAAGCCTGGGTCACAACCTGTTCCCAAAAGTTGTCCAGAACCACTCAACACCAGCCTCCAAAAATGGCTCCAGCTTCTCCCTACAAAACAGAATGGCTTTCTGAGTCACCCAAAAGGGGTCCCTTTGACCTTTACATAAAATGTGACAGTCTCCAGAAAGAAGCCAGGGGGGTAACAGGACAGCCATGGGAAGGTATTTCACAGTCCTTAGAGACTGCAAACATTTGCCATGTTTAGCTTTGGTCCACCAATGTATACACACTGCTGAACCCCTTTCAACAGTGGAAAACACTGTGGTTTAAAAATATTAAGAAAGCCACCAATATTAACCCCTACTATTCTCTACAGCCCACAGAAAAAAATCATAATAATGAAGCAAGCGAAGCAAGGCATCCTGAGTCTGCTATGCCCACTCACAGGCTCTGCTTAAACTCCCTGCTTGACCCACCACAGGAAGACGCCTCTTAAGCTGTGGTTCACAATGAATGTAAGTGACCACTCTCCTTGAACATGCTGGAATCTAAGAAACTGAAGGTACTGCTCACGCTTTTACCTGCTCCTTGAGTCTGGCTCCTCCTAGCTCCCCATTCTCTTCCATGGCCCACCATAATATTCTGGGGGTCTAAAAGTAAAAACAAGGGCCAACGAATGGCTCAGGAGCAAAGCACTTGACCATCAGGCAAAAGCTTTGGGTTAGAGGCCCACCCATTACTGTAATAAATTAATAAATGGATTTAACTTTTAATTAAAACAACAATAGGGAACCAAGCTCACTTACTGGTAAATGTTCTCATTAGAGGTACCAACAGTGACACCCAGTTGTCCCTACTGTCTGCTTGTGTACCTGTCTGGCTGTGTACCTGTCTGCCCAGTGAGTGAAGCCTGTATCATATCCTTATTCTGACTACCCACTCTTCCCTACCACAGGCCCTTCCTCCAGGCATCTGCTGCCCTATCTTTCTCACAGCAAAGAGCACTTTCTAAAGATTCCAATTTCCATCTGTCCCTAAAAGGATCAGACCACAGTCACATGTCCTTTTCCTGTACCTCCTTACTTTAACCCTGCTAAAACTAGACCTCAAAGAACAGAGGCCAGTGTGTCTATCATGTTGCTCTTTAGCTCAGTGACAGACAAGTCATAGCAATGTGATAAGCAACAATCACAAACATGAAGAGAAGCATGAGACTTAGGCCCATACCATCTCCTTGACATCAGCAACATAGCCTCTAGAGCCAACTAGAACCCTGCAAGCAGCCTGACAGGAAGTACAGAAGATAAGAGACATGTCAAAGTAAGGCCCTGGAAAGGACCATGGCCAAGGTGGCCTCCAGCATGCTCTGTGCCTCTGGCTTTGCCTTCTGAGCTTTGCTCTGAGGGCAGAGGCCCTGCCAGGGAGTGTTCGTGTACTTTCTACCTCCCCTATTCTCTTCTCTATTGGGACCCCACCAAAAGCTCCCCACACCCAGCTACCCTTCTAAGGTCCACTCCACTCAAAGTTTCTGGAAACCTAACATGACATCTTCCCTCCAAGATTCCAGGGATTTCTCTAGGTGTGGTTGCAAGCCAAAAAAATCAGGTAGTGACCAGCCTTTTGAGGAAGAGGGAGGAACCAAGTGACACCCATGGGGCAATGCAGAAGTCTGTGTAAGTCATTCTGAAACTAGAGTTCCAAGGTAAGGGTGCGGCAGAAGCAGCAACCAAGCCACAGCCAGCTCTTTGTCCCATATCAAGTCTTAGGACACAGCCTAGGGCCTCCCAGGCCTAGGCAGGTACATGGGCACCCAGGGGCATCCTTTGAGAAGGTGCCTGGCTATGTGGGGGGCGGGGTGTCCTAGTGAACACCAGCTATGTCTGTGACCGCTCAGATTTCCAGCTTCATCCAGGTAACAGAGGCAAAGGTTCGAAGGGCACGGGCTGCAGAGAGTGGAAGACCTCCAGCCATGAAACCTCCAGGAGGCCACAAACTGGGAGTCACTGGGATCTTTTCTCCCTCTTTCAACATCCAGGACCAGAGATGTCCTCCCATCCCCGGACCAACTGAAAATCCCTCTAGAATTTGCATCCACACACCTGAACATGATGCTGCCCAGAACATAGTGGCTTCTTCCAAACCTCCCCACCCGCAACACGCTGCAAACAAAACCATATCCTACCAGACATGCTGTGCTGGGATCTGGGGAGAAGCAGACAAGGGATTCCAGTCCCAAGAAGTTCTCTTGACTTCTGGTGAGAAGCCAGGAAAAGCCCACCCAACCATGGCTGCCAGGGGCAGCTATGTCACTTCAAGGCTGGGGCCTGGGACCTGGCTTTCAAAGTTCAAGCACATACAGAGAAGGCCAAATTTGGGCTACAAGGAGGCCCACAGCAGTAGTGCATAAAGCTGTGGTATATTGGTGTTATCTGTGGGCAGAAAAATGTGTAGTGAAACCACTTCCCCAAACACTGCTTGTGGCCCAGGCATGGACAGGAGCCATGAGCTCTAAAGTGCACATGAGCCACAATGTCAATGACATCAGATACTTTGGCAGAAAATGAGAGGCACTCAATTAGACCAGAAAAAAAAGTCTAGCATGGGCAGCACTTCTGGTCACTCTGCAGGGCCCCTGGCTACAGCCAGCATAGAAAGGGTGACACCAGCAGAAAGGCCCCTTGGAGCCCACCCAAAGTATCCTTGTGTGTATACACACACACACACACATGTCCAAGTCCATGCTTGACTCCCCCTCACTAACATAAACATCACACACAGAACTTCAAATAAACAGATTTCTGCAGGAAGAGCCTGGGAGTAAACATTCCCCACAGCCCCAGCAGCTGGGGGAGGTGGGTACCACTGGCTTTTCTCCCTTTCAAGTGGCTTCCAAGTGACTGTGAATGTGGTTATATGGGTTTGGGTACTAGTCTGATGGTTTCTAACCAGACTTAGGATGCTGGATGGGTTCTACCAGCACCACACCTGTCCTCCCCTCCACCTGCTTTTTGGCTCTTGGGGACTGGCTAATGTCAATGGCACCAATTCCCCAAACAAGATGGCAAAAGCCAGCCAGCTTTTTCCAGATAGGACTTGTACCAGGAAAAAAGGACCAACCCACTGAAACAGAAAACACACGTCACCTACATGCACAGGCCTGTTCTAGGGGTATTGTTCAGGAACATACAGGTTCCCAGGCTACTGAGAAAGAGAACAAGATCTTCATACGGTGCACAAAATCCCAATGCAGGACAATAAGCTTGGGATCTTAACTCTGCCATGATTTTAGTCACCACCATTTTGGCCTGAAAATTAATGTTAAGACCACCTAACGTCCTCTAGATATTCCAGGAAACAGAATCTCAGCAGGTGCATGTGCCAGGAATGCTGTGCTGTCACGATGCAGAATCAGCAGCACCTGTTTGCCAAGGCACCTGACACCTGAGCCACTCAGGAGCCATCCTAGACGGGGTGGGAGAGGTGCTTCACAGCCTCAGCCACCATCGAGATGCAAGGCTTCCAACCAGCCACCTGTGACCTCAGCAAGAACTGGAAATATGTTCCCTAATACCTTCATTCACTTCACCCCAGTCCCAGCGAGAGGCAGATGTGAACACAAGGAGACTCGCCCACTACAAGCTCACAGGACACATACACATTTCAACAAAATTTCAGCAAGTGGCAAGAAGCACACATGAAATCAACTCAGCTAAGAATCTTCAGAGAGCTGCTTTCAGCTAGGTATGATGGCACATGCCTATAATCCCACACTGGAGAGGCTGGGGCAGAAAGATGGGAGGCCAAGGCCAGCACGAGATATACAGTGAGTTCTGTGCTTTGTCTCCATTCTGGATATAGCCAGGTCCCAAGGTTTCAGCCTGAAGCAGAGTGGAGAAAACACTTGGAGACTGTCTGCAAAGAGAAGGACAACACACGCAACACACAGACTGAAAGCCGCAGCTTTCTGCTCAGCCCAAGCTTTTCTGTGTTTTGTCCTGGGTCTTAGAAAAACCTACAAGGAGAAGATGAAATAAGCATGCAAGACCAGTTACAAGCAATATTAACATCATTTTTGCAGGAGCCAGTTACATGCTAAAGAGTAAACACAATGCAAGCCCATCAGGAACTTGAGGCCCTTCAAGATTATAAGTCTCTCAAACACATGAGCTTTAAAGCTACTTGCAGCCCCACTACCCTAAACACCCCAACTCCCAGCTACAGCCAGTGGAATACCCAATGACATCAGAGTACCCCTTTTGAGCCTGTTGACCAAGCCCCTGCCATGTTGGCCTGGATTGCTCCCCCAACTAAACACGTGAGTCCTGAGTTTTCTGAATAGATGATCTTCAGGGTAACTTGCAAACTCCAAATCACCTAGATGCCGTCTACAGCAGAGCCTGTGACTCTGAGAGCCATGACAGGGATTGGGCAGTGACAAGAGAGGTATTTCACCTTGTCTATGGCCTATACCTTACATTTTAGGTTTCAAATTTCAAAAAAATCAGATATGTACTACTCAAATCTATGAAATATGCAGTGGCTTTCCATACCCTGAACTTGGCACAGTTGTAAAGGATGCTGTAAATGTGGTTTGCCAGTATGAGTGCTCTCCTACAGGCACAGCTAGGTGGCCGGCAAGGGGTCCCACATGCCCTAAGCACTGCTCAGAGCCAAGGGTGCCCCCCACAGCCAGGCAGAGCTTTGAACCACAGCACATAATCAGTGAACACTAACAGCTACCCTAACATACAAAGTAGCATAACACACCCACTTCCAGGGCTCCAGGCTTCCAGACCTGGGAGCAACAGCCTCTGGCAAGACGTGTACACAGAGTCATACTGAACCCTCTCTTCTCTCCTATCCTTGGCTCTCCATTTGGTTTTAGTCAAGTGTTTGGCCACTTAACATTACTCTAGATGTACACGTCCAAACCACAGGGAAACTTGGAACCAGTGTTGGATTTTATGAGCCGTTTCCCAGCTGAGACTCATGCCTGAGAGTGGTGAGCTCAGAACCCATGCATCAGGGAGGGGATGTGCCAAGAAAGCTCTGAGACTGTCACTGGCCACCATGGAAGCCTCAGTTCACATGTCCACACATGCAGACCACAGCACATGGCAGAAAAACTCAAAAAACACTTAAGATGCACAATACTGAGCCCAGAGGGGAGCAAGCATCACCTCTGCCGGACACTAGAGATCAGTAACAGATCCTATGCAAATTCTCATCTCCCCCAGTGACTCCCACTAAAGACAGCCATCAGTCCAGCACAGGAGCCTCTGCCCTCTTCTCCCCAAACATGCTGACAGGGTGGCAACAAATGGAAGTCCTGCGGCAGTGACCAGAGAAGACAGGGGTACTGCTGCCAGGAGAGCTGCACCAGTGAGCTTCCTCACTGGCAAGGGGTCACCACATCCAGCCCTGTGCTAACAAAGTAGAAGCTCACAAACCTAGGCCCCATCCAGCCTCCCGGCCCAGTGACAACCCAAAGCTGACCTTGACCACCAAATGAAAGCGGTAGTGCAGACAGGACATGGAGACACCCTGGGTAGCGATAATACATCCCTGACAAATGAACTGCAGCACGTAAACACAGGGAAAAGAGATGAGTGCTTCTTAATAACTACTCCCTCAAGGAACATCCATCGGTCACAGCGAAACCAAGAAGTCCAACCACAGGCCATTTTCCCTTCCTTCCTTTCCTCTCTGGCTTCAGTTTTCATATGGGACACTTACTCACACTCCAGCCCGGACAGCTATCCTGAGAAAAGAGCTTCTTTTGACTTTAGAATGACTTAGCAATTTAGCAGCAGCAATTATGACCTTTTCAAATACAAAGATATTTTGATGCTTTTTCTATACTCATATGTTCATATCCACTTGCCACCACACAAAACACAATTCCCAAGTGGGAACGTGCTCGTGTTTGGTTTCCTGGTTTAAGCATGTGTAGCGGAAACATCCGATCATTATGGAAGAAGACAGAGCCTCTTACCCCAGAAGGCTCCCCTCACAGACTACCCCAGACCTGCCAACAACACCAAAAGCCAAGCTGTAGTGAAGGCAGAGGGTATGAAGTGCTAGACAGGCACCCCATGTAGCTACTGGTTGGGCCTTGCTATTCTGACTCTGAACAAGGCATCAGTCTCAGCCTGGCCAGATCCCAATTTCACACTATCAGCATCACTGCCAATCTACTTTCACCACACAGCCAGGGTCTGACAAAGGATTTGGCCAGAGGAAACTGGTCACATGGTTAAAACAGGCCATCAAAAGGAACTGATCAGAGATTACAAGCACCCACTCTTCATGGTAGGAACCTAGAGGAATCACAGCCCACAGCCCAGGGCAACAAGGCCGTAGGCCTAGAAGAAAAAGGCAAGGTAGAGGAGGAGGAACTGGGAGGGGGCCAGTTTGAAGAGGAGGAGAAAAGTAAAGATGAGGAAAGGAAGGAGAGGGAGGAGGAAGGGGAGGGGGAAAGGGAGAAAGGGGAAGAATTAGACTGGGCTGTGCTGGGGATCTGGATCTACAGGACAAGGTCAAATTCACTCAGATCAAATGGTGTCTCCAGCTCCTAGACAGGAGTGACTGAACCAAAAGCCCGATGTGAACCTCCCTAACCCTTAGGGAGGAAGAAGGGTAGGATGTTCTGGGGGATGTAGGACAAGGTCTTCACAGGACATAAACAGAATCTAAAGTCACAAAGAAATGCAGTACAAGCTGAAGGAAAAAGAGCAAGTGGAAAGTGGCTGAGGCAGGCAGTGACCTGAGAGCCCTAGTGGGACTGGCTGGGCGGGAAAGGAAACAGAGCCTGGCCTGCATGGCTGAGTAGGTACAAGGGCTGAGTGCTGGGGTCCCTGCTACCCAGATAACATGCTGCTTCTCAGGGAGGTTCACAGTGAAACTGATTTTGGAAAGGTGAGAAGAAAGAAAAAAAAATTACTGGCAAGCCTTTAGAATGAGTGCAGCTGCCGAGGAACAGAAAAGACACAAGGGCAGCAAACAGCGGGATCCAAGAAAGGAAGGAAAGGAAGGAGCAATCAGGAGTGGAGAAAAGATTTACAGTGAAAAGTCTTACTACCCCGCCATGGTCTACCCAGAGCCCAGAAAGCCTAGATGTTACCCTGTCCTCAGGGCTTGAGTACACTCAAATAGGGTAACAGACAGGCGAAAAGACAGGCCAGGGTTACAGAGACACCAAACCAGAAAGAGAAGTAAAAGTAACCGAGAACCTTCCCTGGGCTTCTTCCAGTCTCCTGAGCAGCAGCAACCTGCTATCCCAGGTGGCTTTGGTTCTTCCTCTACAGCCTCTGGCAAGAATATAGAGCTAAGGAAGCCCTCGGGCCACTGTTCAGGGGATACCTGAGACCCAGACCCAGCTTATCTAGTCCTCAGCTGATGTCTCAGCAGGGAGCTGAACCGGTCACCACAATATCCCAAAGTGGTCTCTGCGGGCATAAAAAGGTCTGCACATCTCACTGGGAACTCCACTAACTGCCCAGATACAATATCCTGGTGTCCTGAGAAAAAAACAGTCCTGAGCTTTACATTCCCAGGTGCACTATATCCTGGAGTTCTGCATACCTGCTGCTACAGACCTGATAGCCAGGCTATACACCTGAAAGACAACCTCAAATCTGCACGCTATCCATAGACCAAAGACCTGATCATGAACATGCAAGTTGACCATGAACCTGAGAGCTGACCATAAACCTAAGAGTTGGTCACAGTCCTGAGTTGACCACAGTTCAAAGAGCTGACCATAGACCTTAGAACTGACTATAGATTTAAGGGCTGACCATGGACCTGAGGCCTAACCACAGACATAAAAGCTGACCATAGATCTAAGAGTTGACCACAGACCTGAGAGCTGACCACAGACCTGAAAGCTGACCACAGACCTGAATGCTGATCATAAAAAGTTGATTATGGATGTTAGAGCTGACCATGAGCCTAAGAGCTTACCATGAATATGACAGCTGACCACATCCACAAGCATAAGATTTTTGCATGTTCACCTTCCTGACATCACATTTCACATCTGGTCCAGCAAAGCTCTCAATCTCAAAACACTAGACAGAACTCTATTTAGAATCTCTGTGGAACTCACCCAGACTATAAAATCTTTACAGTGCGGGATATAGGATATCATGAGGATGCCAGCCCAGGGATGCCTTTGGGCATTGCACAAAGGAAAAAAGGCTGAGATGCCATGGTAAGCCATGAAGGTAGCACCTTTTCCCTGGGGCCTTGCCCCTCATCCTCCCTGTGAAAGTGAGGGTGGGCACTGTAGCCACCAGGTCAGCCATCTTCCTTGGCCAGTTCTAGAGTGAGATGGAGATCTCTACCCAATAGCTGAAGCTTCCTTGGGGTATAGGATAACGCCTGCTAGTGATGAGCTCAGGACAAAGCCTAGCAGCTGCCTGGCAAAGCAACACAGAAGCAGAGGTTGGAGCCACGGTGTTGGCAAGGGCCCCACATACTGTAGCAGCACAAGCAGAAAAACAGAAACTAGGAGTGGGCCCTGGAAGGGAAAGCCACTGTCTCCTGCTCCCAGCACTGAGCTTCTGGCTACAGGATGTATGCCATCCTCCTTGGAGGAGTCTGTCAGGGTGTCATCCACGGACATGAGCACGTTGATCACAGACCAGAGTTTCTAGCCTCCTACCCACCCACAGAGCCAAATTCTGGATACAGTGGCATGCACGGGAACCTGGCACTTCTCAGAAGGGGCAAGGGACACAGGAAAGGAGCTTTCAGCCCAAAAGGACACCCGAAGATGGACATAGACACTGCCTCATGATAGCATGGGGTGTTGGTGCAGCAGGCCTAGCTCTTGGACTCCTCCTAGAAGCTATCCAGTGGCTTGCTTCTAAACTTCCTCTTCTACTTTAAAATACACCCCAGGGCCCAAAGAAGCCAAGCTCTTCTCACTAAGAAGTGGAGCAGCACATACAGCTCACACCTAAGGACAGAGGCAGCAGCTGGAGGTGAACCTGTACAATACAGGCTCGCATCTGCAGAGAGTAGGAAGCCCTTGGGACATCAATAACCATGCTCACAACCTAAAGGAAGACACAACACACACCAGAGCTAGACGTATTTTCTACACATTCTTCCAGGTGACAAGTGTGAGGCCAGTCTAGCAACCTAGAAGGGCTCAAGCCACACTGACCAAGGTTGCAGCCACCAAGAAGCAAACTCATGACTCTAGCAAGGCCTCTGTGACAGCTGTCACATCCCATTATTATTATTTTTATTTTTGTAAACTTTTTATTGATTCTTTATGAGTGTCATGTCATGTACCCCAGTCCCATTCATCTCACCATACCCTCATATCTATCCTTTACCCTTGCAAATTCCCTTCCAAAATAAAACACACACACACAAGCACAGAAAACATCTCATATGGACACTGTAGTGTCCCACAGTCTACCTTTCTGTCCACATATCTTCATCTGAAAATGTTCATTGCAATGGGTCTTTGGTCTGGATTGAGGTTTCTGGCTTCCGTGACACCATCAATATCAGATCCTCACTGTGAACTCCTCCCAGTTATCCTGTTATTGCCCTGTGTCATGGAGATCCTGCAGTTTTGGATCAGCAGGACTGACCCTTTCATGAGTCCCAACTGTTCACAGATGATGTAGGTGATGTAGATTTGGGGTGGGCCAACTCAGAGCCCTGGATCTTAGCCTGGGTAGTAGCTGAGCTGATCATCCCATTGCTTCTCCTTTATCCACACTACCAGAGTGAGATCTCCAGAACTGCTCTCCAGCACTGTTCCATGTAGGCCACCCAATGCCACCATCAGACAGAGAAAGGGTCAGCTCTCCTGCTCTCATGCCCTCAGGGGTGGCTCACCCACACACATGCCTCCAGAGCCGGCTCCACTGTGCTTCCCATCAAGGTGTGGAACCCACTCTCCCAAATACTGTAGCCTGTGAGGGGCTAGGCCAGCTCTCCAGCTCTCACATCCTCAGGGCTGGCTCACTTGTGCCTATGCCATCAGGGCCAGCTCCACTGTGTTGCCCAGCCAAGTTGCAGGGCCCACTTTCTCAAATGCTGCAACCAGTGAGGGACAGAGACAGCTCACCTGCTCTCATGACACTGGGGTCAGCTTATCTGACTGCTTCAGGTGATAGTCTCTGAGGCCTATCGCACGGTAGAGGAGTGGCAGGGCCAGGCAGTTGTCACATCTTGTGATTCAGTGAGAAGGCTATCTTACACCACCCCAAAAAGGCACTCCATACCTCAGGAGCTTAGGTTTTGACCTTCAGGGTCTCTTAGCAACTGCAATTGCATCCACAGAGGAAACCCAACAGGCTTGCATCAATATGAAGCAGTAACAGGAAATAGAAAAACAAGCTGGAGGCAGCCTTGCATCAATTTCCAAGGGAATGCTACACTTTAGCTCATCTCAAACGAATCTTTCTTGAAGAAAGCCAATTAATCATGTACAAGAAGATTCATCTCACTGCAAGAAGCAGGACAGGCAACACAGGTCAGTGCAGAAGGGAGCAAGTACGCACAACTGGAGAAAGACGTTAGGCCAACGGCTGCCTATGGTCCCAGTAAGACTTTTAGTACGCAGCCCCAAGCCAGTAAATGTCCATGTTCCCTAAGGACCAGGTCCTCCAGCAAGGTTATCTTCAGGAATAAGACAAGCAGATGAGTCACAACTCAAGTGAGGCAGGTTAGCCTGCTCACAAACTTCTCCAAGCTTACAGGGAGTACACACAAAACACACACCCACGGGTGTTCACTGCAAAGGGCTGCTGAATGAGGGCATTTCTTCAAGAGTTGTCCTAAAGTGCTCCTTTCTTCCTATTTTGTCAGTTGCAGTAGGTTCATTTTCTCTGGCAACTGGACACAAGCTAAGGTCATCTGGGAGGAAGGAACCTCAACAGAGAAAATGCCTCCCATCAGATTGGTCTTTATACAAACCTGTGGTGCATGTTCTTGATTTGTTATTAATATAAGAGGACTCAGCCCACTGTGGGTGGACCACACCTGGCAGGTGGGCTGGGATTGTCTGGAAAGAAAGCTGAGCAAGGTATGGGGATCACAGCAGGGAACAGCAACCTTATATGGTCTCTGCTTCAGTTCCTCCTTCAAGTTATTGTCTTGTGTTCTCTTCCTTGATTCTCCTGTCATGATGGACTGTGAGCTATAAAATGTCATAAACCCTTCCTTTCCCAAGCTGCTTTTGGTCGTGATATTAATACAATAGAAACCTTGTTAGGACAGAGGTGAACTCATTAGAACATGGCAACTGTGCAGGTACATGGCCCCCGATACGGGGGCTCTATGTTCTCTCACATACTTGGAGCTGCAGGCTTAGAAGACACCAGGGCATTCATCTTTCTATTGGAAGCCAGCCCTTACCTGATGAATCCTTATTCTATCAACATATTAAGTCAAAAAAGTGCCCCTGATGAGGTTCTTCCAAGGCTTATTCAAACAGGAACATAGCTTCAAACTTAGAGCTATACCCATGACCCAGGACACCCAGAAGAACACCCTATCTGCTGTCATCAGGTCATCAGCTTAGTGAAGGCAGAGGGATGAGACAGGAACACTTAAGCAAGGCTTCCATTTGATTTAACTCTGAAAGCAGCCAACACCAACTAGAGGACAGAAGAAACCCGGGAATACAGAAGATCATCAAAACTGGCAAACCTACAATAGACTGGTGAGGGAGAGTCAATTACTAAAGTCAGGGATGAAGGACAAGACATTATCTCCAGCATTGCATAAGTGAAAGGACCAGTGAGATAAGCAGCCAGGTGCCCAAAGACTTCCTAGCAAGACTTTCCTTCCAGTAAAGCTAACTCATTAAGAAGGAAAACTCTCAAACACAACAATAAGGATAAATTTAGCCTAAGTTCAAGACCTATAAAATAATTTTTAAAACATCAGTAAAAGTAGTTGAAGAGATAGTTGAAGGGAAAGATAATAGAAGAGTGGTAATAAGCAAGGTATGATGGGGGGCAGAGAGGTGTTTTACTTTGTAGATTAAATTTTTAGAAAACCAATAATGTAAGAAGAAATTAAGACAAATTCAAATTGATTGTAAGAACACTATTTCAATGGTAACATTCCCCTCAAAAATCCACAGACTTGTGATAATCTCTGTCCAAGTTCAAGCTGGCTTTTTGTGGAAACTGACAAGCTAAGCCTGAAATTCCTATAGAAATGGAAGGAAATGGCCAAGACAAGACTTAGAACAAAAACAAAACAAAAAGTTAGAGGTCTCACACTTCTGATCTCAAACCTTTCTACAAAGCTACAGTAATCAATAGTGTGATGCCAGTGAAAGGATGGACATGTCAAGCAATGAAATAGAGATGAGAGTCCAGAAATAAATTGTTATGTTCATGACCAATTTAAATTTCAAGATGAGTGGTAGGATGGCCCGGTGGGGAATAAGACTTTTTTCAATAAATGCTACTGGAACAACTAGAGAGACACATCCAAAAGAAGCAAAGCTCCAATGTTATACGACTGTAGGTCTTAGAAGAAAACAGATGTCTTTCTAACCTCAGACTAGATACAAACAACCAAAGAAAAAGCAAGGCATAGTCCATCAAAATTAATACCATTCCTGCCTCAAATAACATTCAAGAAATAAATACAATACACCAAATGGCAGAAGAAATTATGAATCACACAGTTGGTAAGGTCTAGTATCCAAAATATATCAAGAATTCTAACAATTCAACATTTTTTTTGAAAAGTTAAAATGTGCTGCAGATTTGAATCTTCAAAGTTGATGTATAACTACCCAATAAGCTCATGAAGGAATTCAACATCAGGAACTGCCCATCAAACCACAGGGAGATGTCACTTTACACCTACCAGGACAGTTATTATTAAAGATGAACAAAAACAAGTGCTGTTTGGGGATGTGGAAACATTGGAACCGTCACTTACTGCTGGTGGAACGTGGAACGGTCTGGCCATGGAAAGCACCCAGCAGCAGTTCCTCAAAAGCCAAGCTTCCTTGGCTAGCACCTCCACAGCTGGGTTTACACCCAAGAAAACAGAAATCTATGTTCAAACAAAAGCTCGTGCGTGGATATTCGCAGCAGTCCTATCTGTAACAGCCAACAGGTCAAACCACAATGCAGTGTATCTCTACACAATGAAATAGCACTGGGCCACAAAAGTGAATGAAGGATCACCATTGCTGCACCCCAGGCCATCCTAGAAAATATCGTGCTCAGTCAAAGCATCCAATAGGATGCAGACTACTGGATCCCATTCACAGGAAACGTCCAGAACCAGTGACCCTGAGACAAAAAGTAGATTTCTGGTTGCCAGAGTTTCAGGGAAATGGGATGAGGGTGACTACAAATAAGCACTGGTTTCTTTTCAGGATGCTACGGTATCCCGGGACTGAGAGTGGTGGTGAATACATAGAAACACTAAGCTGTACACTAAATTAGAACAGGATTTTTACACTATCTGAATTTTAGAATTCATAGATAATAATAATAAAACAGTACAGACTCTTCCAAATAAAAATGAGGGATGTTCTACAAATAGTAACACACTCTGTGTGTACACACAAGCACATATTTCTATGAAATAGCAAAGACTCCAGACATGAGGCCTCACTTACACAAGTGCTCAGTCAGTGGGGCCGAAACAAGAAAAACCCTCCTCCTAAGGAAGCAGCTGGTTTAGGCCACACCCATACCATGTGCACAAAAGCAGAACCCTTCCATGAAGGCTTCTCCCAGGCTGGTAAGGCAGCTCAGAGGCAAGGGCCACAAAATGCAAGCTGCAAACTGAGTGAGCTAAGGACCCGCGGCAGTTGGCCAGCCAAGGTTAATGACAAGGCCCAGAGCTTAGAGAGGCTTCTAGAGGAGGCAAGATGGGGCAAATCTGAAGGACACTTAATTTGCTCAACTCAGCCTGGCCTAGGCACAATAGGCACAAATGAAGATTTGACTACAGTTTCCAAAAGCCCCATGTCCATGGACACTTGGGACTCTGGGAAGTTGGCAGCTACACAGGAAGCAGCAGCCAGCAAGTGCCTGGAATGTCACCACCACCAGATAGCTTCCATTCCAAAGGCCCCTCTGAACATCTGAGACCCACACTCTGAAGAGGGAAACAAAGTCCTGTGGAACTGCACAGGAACTCAGAACACCTCCTTAATGTTACATATACCACTCTCCTCCCAGCTGCAGAGCTTGTTCTAGCTGTATAGAAATACCACCAGCTTCCTTGTATCACACACACACACTGGAGTAAATGCCACTGCCATCATGTCCTGCCTCTTTCAGTCCAGAGAATTGATAGCAAAGGACCAAGTAGCTCCAAACATCTTCCAGAAAGCCCAGATGGGCACACTGTATAAGGGGCGGAAATACCACAGCAGGTATCAGCCAGGCTACCACAGTCTAAGAAGGGATCATGAAGGTTTAGCTATGATTAGCCCCAGCATGAGCTGTCTCCTTGAGAGCCTCATGTCAGTGTGTCCATGTTTGCTAGGTACATGTGCCCAAATATTCCCAAGTCAGTCTCAGGAAGGCACTAGATTTTCCATGGCTCCTGGCAACCCCAGTCACATATGAGCCTGTGGGAAGGAAACCCAGAGACAAAGAATACCCCTTCTTTGTCAGATACCACCACATTCTCCTGCCTACCCTGCCCGAATGCAGTGCCTGGAAGCCAAGTTGCTTTTTCTATAAAGTAAGAAAGTATTGCCATGGTAAAAATCCGAACACATTCAACAACAACACTAACACTGGGTCAGCTTCCCGGTTTGTCAGAGGACAGAGACTGACACTCTCTAAAGCACAAGGCAGCCATGAGTATCCAGTTGGATAGCACTCTGCGTGAAAAAGCACATTCTGGGCAGTAATGCTGCAACTAGCAGAGAGCCAGAGGCAAAATGCCAGGCAGACCTCATCCAAACCCAGGTCATGGAACTGTGTGGTAGAAGAGAGACTGGAAGAAAGCTACGTTAATATCAGCATAAGGGGGCAGAGACAGCTTGATAGTTAAGAGCACTTGCTGTTCTTCCAGAGGACCAGAGTTTGGTTCCCAGAACCCACATCAGGCAGCTCACAACTGCTTGTAACTCCAGTTCCAAAGATCTGATGACCCCTAATGGCCTCCAAGGGCACCTGCACCCATGTATGCACATATGCCTCGTCTTGTTTTGGGGACAAGGTCTTCCTGTGCATCTCTGGCTAGCCTGGAACTCACTATGTAGACTAAGCTGGCCTTGAACTCACAAAGATCCAAATGCCTCTGTCTCCCAAGTGCTGTGATTAAAGATATGCCAGCTAATAAAGCTTTGGGGGGGAAAAGATCAACATAAAAGCAGCAAACTAGCAGAGAAAGCGTAGAAGCCCTTACCCACCTGGGCGTCATATAATGAATGGAGTTAGTGCAAGAAAACCCTGAGCTAAAGTAGAAGAGGCAGGAGTTATTATGTAAATATAAATGTAAAGGGTCATGCTCCTTGTGACTTCTGCCTTTGGGGGCTTTACCCTGAGCTCACTAGCCTACTCCCATTCCCAGGAGGGCTTTTTTTTTTTTTTTTCTAACAAGCTGCCTATTTTTCTAACCATGTGTTCCTGGTCCAATTCAATTAATTGCCCTCAGACACCAGAACCTAGATATTTCAACAGGTGTCCCAGGGACATACACATTCTGGCAAGTGCCCATAGACTCAGATCTAAACCTATAATACCTGGATTTGCTCCATGAACAGCATTCAGCCACTGGATGTAAGCTGACTCCAGTACATGAGAGCTCAGCAGTCTCCTACAAGGATGCTGCAAGTCAGTGTCTCATCAATAAGACAGACCCTAATGCAAACACCACTCACAGACTCTGAAATCCCTCCACTGTGCATCTACGTAGGTCACATAGCACACAGCACACAGCACTTAGTTCCTCCAGAACGTGAACAGGGATGTCAGTGCTATGCATCTATGTTACACACCACCAAAGGAGAATACAGTCATTGAAATCATCAAATCATAGGCGCTGATATCCCATTAATGCTATGGTATGTCTGATCTCTCCCAAGTAGAATTTTATTCCAAAAAAAAAAAAAAGAATGGAAAGATTGTGTATTAACGTCTCCGAGTCCAGCAGCCACAGTTCTTAGGTATACCACAATGTCCCTACTGTCCAGGACCCTGGCATTCAATCATAGGGACACTCACAACAGCTCAGAAGTTCCAAGCCACTTGAAGCTCCTAGACTCCCCTAACCCCACCCCCAATGCAACCTCCTGTCTTCCATAGGAACAGGTGCTTATCAGTAGATGAATCTGAAGTCAGCTTAGGGGCTCAGCCGGACTCAAGCCCCCACTCTGAGGAACAACAGTAGCAGCACAGCAGACATGGCACTCCACAACTCACCACCCCCTCCCACGAGACGCAGATCCAGGCCAATGACCTTGTTCGCTATAAAGAAGCAGGGGCCTGAGAACCAGCAGCACACAGCACCTCTTAGCCCACAGTGCCTTTTCCTACCACTGTCAGCCTTATCAGCCACATAGCTCCCCATTTCCTGACTCTGCTCTTGTGTCACAGTACCCCAACAGCCACTCCCCCCTTGCCTCCCCAGCTAGCTTAGAACGTCAGATCATCCAAACCAAAGCCTTAAGGACTCGGCTCCTGCCACCTGTACCAGTGGCTGTGTCGTCTCCGTATCAGAGTATCTCTGTATTCTAGGCTACTCTTGAGAGTGGCTCCATGAAGACCTTCTCATTCAGAATTATGCTTCAAGGCTAGGGGTACTGGGGTTCCAGGCTGTGGGGAAGGTGGGTCACCAGGTGTCTTTGCAGAGAAGGCAGAAAACTCAGAACCATGAGGGTGACAGGCCTGACATGCAAAGCACCTTGAACCAAATCCAGTCGACCAAGGCCCTCCTGACAGAGGCCTCTCCTCACTCCCCAGCATGCCCTCCCCAGGCCTTGTCCTTCCTCTAAGACACAGCAGAGCCACATGAAACTGGAACTCTGTAAAGGTAATAAAAGGGTTTGGGGGACCCCAATGTTACTGCATCAAGTGAGGCAGGTTGGGGGAAATGAGACCCCCATGTGACCCAGTGAGGGTCTCAGACAGCCTCGTCTGTCACCAGGGTGCTGTTTTGTTTACCTTACTGGTCAGTTTCCATGGCTCACCCATGTTTCCCACACATGACCTGGCCCTCTCCTCCCACCTGGACAGTGCACAGAGTACACCACCGACTGCAACAGTGAGGGCCCCCAGGTCGTTACAAAAAAACAGGAAGTTATGCAGATCTGAAAAACCCAGACGGTGATGAAGAAGAAAAGCAGCAAAACATGTCCCCAGAAATCTGCCTGCTCCTCAGACAGATGCCATCCCAAGAGAACAAGCCCTAAGAGAGTGAATCCAAATAACCTATCCTAGATCATACACAACATGGGTTGGCCTCCCCTCCAAGGTGCTAGGGACAATTGACACTTAGCAAACTGGACAAAACAAGTGTTCATTAAAGCCCCTCACAAAGCTCTACAGCCTGAATCCAGTATACAACCCCAGAACTTCCCAGGGGCTCACTGACCAATGACAGTGGTAGCCTTTTTCTATAGCATAAGGCTTGCAGAGTCCACAGAAGGAAGCTGGATGGCCAGATCTTAGCATCCACATGTGTGTCGCGTGGGTGGTCAGAGCCAGCTGCCTACTCTGACTTCTCATCCTAACACATCATGTAGCCAGCAATCACCAAAATCTCAAAAGGTGGACACGGGAGGCTGTGAAGAGCTGAAGGGTAGGCCTCCCTGGCTTCTCAGGATCCCAGATGGGGCCTCGTATAATGGACCTCCAAGCCCAGATGGGTGCAGGCCACACACCCAAGCCATCCCAATGGCCAGCTCCCAGAGAGGGAAATACCAGACCTGGCAAAATGGCCCTGCAATGCTGAGGGACCCACAGAAACCAGAAAAGGTGCAATGAGCCAGCAAGCCTGACAGCCCATCACCCCACAGCCTTAGAGAAGGTCAAGGATCCTCCTAAATGATAAACAAGACCAAATTCTGGCTTCCTCTTGTTTCCCCAACCACTGAGGCAGCCAGATGCCTCCCAGCTGCAATTAATACCCCCTGTTCTCCTACAGTAGCTGTTTTGATGGGCCTAAGCCACCTGCTGCCAAGAAGGCCAGACTATCCCACTGCAGACAGATGTTTCCCATGTAACCTCAAGGAGCAACTGCTTAGCCCACAGAAACAACCAGCCTGGCAGCAGTGCCCCCCACCCAGCATGCCATGACTTATCCCCAGCATGCCCACAATCCTATGAAAAGCCTGGGTCCAGAGAGCCACAAAGTGGCTATCAGACTTGCATATGGGTGTACAGACACAAATCCAGAGCCCTAGGGAGAAGGTGACTAGAAAAGACAAGAACACCAGGCCAATAGCTACTGAGGGTCCCTGGAAAAGAACTCCCACACACATAGAGATTGACAGGCATGGGCTGGACTGCAGGACCCTTTTCCCCTCAGCAGTGCCATGTTCCTGCACCTGTTGGCAACAGAAGAGGATCTTCTACTGAGTTCTCCTGGAAGGATGCCTACCCATTTCACCTGAATTAACTGTGCTCAATGAAGGAACATTATGACATCTGTCCAAGTAAATGGGGCCTCCAGTGGAGTCCCAGCACCTTCTGCCCCACCTAGAGAGGCAATCAGCAGGACAGCAGCCACGGAGCTGCCCAACTCAGTCATTACCAAAAGCCGTTACCAACATGGCAAAGGAATCAACTTGTAGGATGCCTACTGTTTAAAAGGCTAGGAATGCAAATGAGATCCACAGGGCACGCCATGCCTGCTCATCAGCAGGAAGACACCAACAGGTGCTTGCACAGCAAAGGACTGAGCCACACACACTGCCAGAAGAGTATGAAACGGTGCACACCTAGAAACACACACACAAAAAAACACACTGACTGCTCAACCAGTCCCAGGGAAGCTAGCACCCATACCCACACCCACACAGAACTGCAAGCCCCAGGAAGACAAGCATCCATGTCCATACAAACAATGTTTACTCACTCACTGTACCCCAAAGGCCTGTCTTTTGAGAATGAATGAACCATGTGACCCTACAGTGCAATACAGCTCAGCCACAATCCAGGTTAACTGTTGGCACACAAAACTGAGGAACCTCAAGATCATCACACTGTACTCAGTGAAAGAAGCCAGACATCAGACTGAACATCATATAATTCTGTGTCATGGAAACTTTAAGAAAGGCAGGATTCTACAGGACAGCAGAGCTGAAGTGGGTGGGGCCAACGGCTAGGGCTGAGCACTGCAGAGGGCAGGCAGGAAAGTGTTGCAAAACGGCTTCATGGCAACAGCTGCATAAACGCAGGCATTTTCCAAAAGTCATTGACCTGTGCAGCCTCCTAGGTAAATTGTATGGTATGCAAATTATTCCTCAATAAAAAACTGTTTAAAAGGAAAAGAGCTACAGTCCAAGAACCAGACTTTTCCACTAACCACATGAGTGTGTCAGACCATACTTATCCCCATGGCACATGAGGTGCAAGCAGAGCCAATGCTAACGTCACTGTGCCAGGGCACTGCCTTTAGTGTCAGCTGACTAAAACACCTCCTACCCAGCCTTCATCTTCATCCTGACTTGGGATGAGTGGGCATCAGCCACCTCAAGGAAACCTGCCATCTCTCCACTCCCGCCCTCTAGCCACTAGTGTAGATCCCCAAATCATACAATGCCACTGTCAGAGGCCAAACACCTGGAGACAATGTGGATATTGAAAGCTGTCAACTGAGGAAAATGACATGACAAAGCAAAACCTAGAATCATTTCAGGTTGGAGAAGGGGGAGGCAGGGAATGAGAGCTCTAAGCATATTGCCCAAAGCTGGTCCTAGAAGGATCAGTGAGAGCCACCAGCCCCTGCAGGGATCTGGAGGAGACCCCGGGAAAGAACAGTGGTTCAGAGGCCACAGATGTAGAAATGTGTCCTACTTGGGCAACAAGCACTGTGATGGGGAAGAAGGAGACAGAACAGGGGAGACTGCACCAGTGCAGAAGGAAGCTTCCGGGGAGTCCCAAGTGTTCCAGCAGGCCAAGGCAGCTAGACAGAAAAACTGCAGCAGCTGAAGTTCTGCTGGGAGCAGTGCCAGGTCAGACAGGAGGCTATAACCGTTAGCCACATGCGTTCAGGCTCAGTGAGTGGCTGGCCAGCCATCTAGCAGCAGCTCAGCACCCAGAGACATGGTGAAGATGAGGCTGCTGTCCCAGGGGACCCACAGCAAGTTCCCTACATCAGACTAGGAGGGCAGTGCGGGCCCAGCAGCAGCAACAAACAGGTGTTCCTCACTCTCTGCTCTAGTCTCCTTAATCAGACTTCCAGGTGTGATTCCTGCTTGCTGAAGCATGAACAGGTAGGAGCAGAAAATGCACCAGGCTCAGATGTCTGGTAAGAAAGGGGAAGGGGCCACTGAAGAGATGGCTCAGCAGTTGAGAAGATATTGTTCTTCCAGAAGACCCAAATTTGGTTCCTAGCACCCATACTGAGCAGTTCACAACCACATATAACTCCAGCTCCAGGGTATTCAATGACCTTTTCTGTCCTCCATGGACACTTACACATACATATATAAATACATACACATAGAGATAAATATAAATCTATATTTTAAAGGTAATAGACTCACAGTTCATGCTGACTCAGAGTATGGCCTATCTGAGCCTCCAAGGGAAGAGAAAGGCCTGGGAGGAATTTGAGAGGGAAAAGTGGCAAGCAAATCAGCTGGAATATCCAACCATGTGAGCTAATAGACTTGGAGTTTGGGATGAAGATGTTGAGGGACAGATTCATCGTGGAGACTGTGCTGTGGGGCGTAGCCAGTTTAGAGGTGGAGTAGGACCAGAGTAGAGGGCAGGAGCTGGTCCAGCTGCTCCAACATGAAAAGGCAACTGTGTTCTACATGCATACCCCAGGGCAGAGGGCACGGAGAATAACCCAGGGCCTCAGCAAACTCCAAGGAAATGCACCTTACCCTCATCAGAGAGATAAACCAGTAAGACAAAGAGCCCAAGGGCACATGGTCAATCATTGTGTCAGGGCTCTGCAGTAACTAGCCCATGGAGACTCCTAGAAATGAGTTGAAGACATCCCATTTGCAAAAGGGAAAACAGACCCAGTGCTCTGGAGTTGCAGGGCACTGATGTCCTGCTACCACAGTAAGGATACATCTCCAGCCAGGAATCCCCTTACATCAAACATCAAGCCCAGACCACCCAGAGCCCCTGCCAGGGCCTAGCACTCTGCATCATAGGGATTGATCTATACAAGATAGCTACTCAAGCATCCTATAGAGGACCAGCTGGCACAGCTCCTCCCTATGGCAAAGGGGCATCCAGCAATCATTCCTCTGGTAGCATGCCACCTCTGAAAACAACCTTTCACAGTTTAAGCGTTGGAGGAACTATGCAGGCACCAGGGGTGTACTCATCACTAATGCCAAGAAGAAGCACAACAGTGACTCAAGTGTCTCAACGATGAAGTCCAAAGACAGGCTCACAAAACAGCAGTTGCAAAAAACTGTGGGCTAGGGACCAATGGTGAGGAGCCAGCCTCCCACAGAGCCCACAGGGATGTTGCATTAAGTTGGTGGACCATATCTCCAATATGCCAATACTATTTATTAAATCAGAGTAGGATTTCCATGTCTGGGTCCAAATTCTCCTCACATAAAGACAGGCAATGGCCTCTCATTGGTCTTACATTTTAGATGCTTCATTTTCATTCATTACTAAGGAAAGACCAGAAAGTTTTCTCACCACCATATCTTGTCAGGTTAGCACCAGGATCCTTAGTCCTTTGAGGGGTTCAAGATCAGGCTGCCTTCCCTGAGAATTAGTTCTGAACCTTTCTAGGTTTCATCATGCCTAAAGTCCACTCTCCAGGAAAGAGAGCCCAAAATGGCTCTAAGAGCTACCAAATTCCCTCCCTGTAACTTCAAGGGTGATGTTTGCAAAGCAGACATAGGTGGCCAATACTTTACCTGACTGCCCAACAGAGTCAAGAGCCTGGCCAGCACAAGCACCTCCTCAGGCCTTTGCAGAGTCTGCCAGTGTGGGAGATTCCCACATATCCTACTGCAAAGGTCTCACCCACTGCACTGGGAGGGGAACAAGCAAGCCCACCTTCTGTCTCAGGCACACTGGTCCTTCCGTGAACCCACATCAGGGCAGGACACCCAGTGAGCATGCCTGTCCTTGAACAGCACAGGACAGAGGCCTCACAGTTGGGGCCATTTGCAGGGGAGGCGCACAGTCTCCTAGCTGTAACTTAGGAAAGCTGGCTTCTCTTCCCAAGTCTAACCCTCTCAATTGCAGTCTTATGGCTTAGGACAGGGACTCCTGAGGACCTTAGCACAGGCAGGTCTGGGCTGGGTTTCTGTGACTTCCCAAGTCTACCAAGTCCGTGAAAACACAGATTAAAAAGCCACACAGAGACATCACCACCACCACCACACGGCCCTACCACTGGGAAGAGGACCCCTCCCCCTGCATGATGAGACTGCTCAGGTGTCTGTGGAGACTGTTTGAACACAACTGCCTCTAAATGTCACGGGGCCACCCAGCAGCTCTACCCTCACTGCCTGCTTCAAAGATGGAAAACTATGTAATATTTCCAGCCACCCCCCATGTGCCCAGGTCCCTCAGCACCTCTGGAGCAATGAAAACAGGCCACATGGAGGATGGCAGCCCTCCAGAGGGATACTGCACCTTCAATGGCTAGTCAATAATAGAGAGATACAGGGTCCTAGTTTCCTTCACATTGGGACTGAGCTGGGGTGGGGAAAAAGCAGAGCAGGGAAGCAGAGGCCAAGGTCTATCTCAAAATTCTAAACATTGTACCTCAACATTCTAAACACTGACAGCAGCCAGGAAATGCTATCTGTGGAAAAGCACCTGTGTTTACAAGTCAGAAGTGGTTTCACACAGTGTCAGAAGCACCAGCCTCAGTAGCAGAAATGTTACAATACTGTCTCACTTGATCCCACCTCCCTGGGAGACAAGGGTCAGTCCTGTCTTACACAGTCAAAGAACTGACTAATTCAGACTGCCTGCTGGAATCTCTGTTCACAAACAGCAGTGCCAAAAGAAAGAACACTGAGACTCCTAAGCCACCTACCTATCCAGAGACCAACTAGGGACAGATGAGAGACACGTGGTGCCAGTTCCTTCACAGTGGGAAAAAGTTAAGGAGGGAGCGTTCACAGCATGGAAACAGATGACTACCAGGTTTATCTCAGAATTCTAAATATTGAGAGCAGCCTTTTCCAGTAGGAAAAGCCTAGCCACTGGCAGCCAAATGCTCTGCCAAAGAGTAAAGAGCCAAGCCAGCCATTCCCCCTTCAAGAAAGTGCTAGCAGGAATGGGTCACTGGTTAAGACGGCTTGTAATGTTCTTGCAGAAGAACCAAGTTCCAGTTCCTAGCACCCAGTTCCAGGGAATACATGCCCTCTTCTGGCCTTGACAGGCACTATACTCATGTACACACACACACACACACACACACACACACACACACACACAGACACTCGTAAAAATAACTTTTTTCTCACAATTTTTTTAAAAGACTCATTATTTATTATTTATACAATGTTCTGCCTGCATGCCAGAAGAGGGCACCAGATCTCATTATTGATAGTTGTAAGCCACCGTGTGGTTGCTGGGAATAGAACTCAGGACCTCTAGAAGAACAGACAGTGTTCTTAACTGCTGAGCCATCTCTCCAGCTCCTAAAAATGACTTTTTAAAGAGTGCTGGTCTTCTGTGGAGGCTGACTGCAGTAGGCCTGGCTGGGCCCTCTGTGCTGCACAAGGCCATCCTGGCCTCAGTTTCAACCTCTCTGCTGAAGTTCTGGGCATCACAAAGAGAAACGGAACCTAGGTAAGGACCCGAAATTGAACATGTCCAGGGAAGGTCTGGCTTGACCTCGGTATATCACCCTGAGAAGTGAGAAAGGAGAAGCAAGGACAGGATTTCCCAAGAAGTCAAGTCTTGGGGGGAAGAGGGGGAGCAATAGGTTAGGTACTGGGGAGGATGTGAAGAAACTAAGAACCACTAGGGGAGGCATGAAATGGATAGGGGGCAGGGGGCTGGAGAGTGGCTCAGTAGCTAAGAGTATGTGTTGCTCTTGAAGGAGACCCAAGTTTGATTACAGCACTCACATAGCAGCTCAGAACTGCCTATAATTCCACTCCAGAGAATGTGAAGCCTTCTTCTGACCTCTACGGGCAGTAGGCACACATGTGCTATACATATATACACGTAGGCAAAACTCACACCTAGAATAGTTTTATATATATTATATATATATATATATATATTTTTTTTTTTTTTTTTTTTTTTAAGAAAATGAGACAGCCATGTATAGACAGCATGTGGCTCCTACAGAGGCGGGACACAGTTTCTTCAAAACTCAGTAAGTCTTCTACAAGGTACACACACACACTCTGAGAACTGAAAACACCCATCCATAGAACACATATACAAGAGTTTCACAACAGTTTTCACAACCAAGATGCAAAAACAGTCCAAATGCCCACTAACTGATCACTGGACAAACACAAGCAACAGGGACAAATGTCCATCCATAGAAGCACTGAGGTATGCTATGACAAGAAGAATTCTGATGACTCCTTGCTAAGTTAAAAAATAAATAAATAAATAAATAAAGCCAGACACAAAAGCCACATGCTCTACAGGTTTATGTCCAGGAACCAGGAACCTCCAGAATAGACAAATCCAAAGAAATGGTATCATACTAGTCGTGGGCAGTAGCAATTGGTGATAGCCAATGTATAGGGCTTTCTTTTGAGGTGACTTGAATGTCCTAGAGCTGATTGCAAGGATATGACCAAGAGTCCCAGAGTAAAGAAGAGTGGGGTAGAACCTGGGTAGAGGAGTGAGGTGGCGACTGCCCTCCCAAAGGCTGCTATGGAGGACAGAACTACAGCCCCTTGCACACTGATGGGGAAAACCTGGCAATGATGATAAATCCAAAAAGATAGGAAGGAGAGGGAAGAGGGTCAAGGTGCCTGCCTGGAGTCTACCCACCCACAGCACTTCTGACCTGCCTCTCTCCATCCCATGGCTCAAGAAAACCTACTGACTAGGAACCTTTGGTCCCCACGAACACTCACTGCCAGTTCTGCAAGACCTTGTCTGCCTGGAAAGGGTCTCTTGGGAGTTAACTAAGCAAAGCAAGAAACCAGCTCCAAATGACATCTTACTCTTAATACAGAGCAGCCTGACCATGTAAGGGTGGGAGAACTCTGAAGCAAGCCTGCAGGCATTCACCTTCTCAGTTCACTACCAGTCAACAAGTCAGGATCCTAAAGCTACAAACGCACCAGCCAACAAAACACTAGGCGGATCAGCAGAGCAATCATAGCCACAGTCTGGCCCACCCACTCCCTCTCTCCCAGTGACAACCAATCAATCTAGGAACCAAACAGAGGCACTGTGGTAGTCACTACTAGAAAGTGAGAAAGTCGGAGGTGCCCCTGGCTACCTGGAAAAATACTTCTGAAGGGACACCAGCTGGGACAGAGGTCCTCAGAACGGGCTGAAGACTCTTCTCCCAAAGCGTGACTGAGCCAAGTTTGTGTATTTTTTTTTCCTAACACTGTGCAATGACTTTAACTATTTCACTCCCACCCAAGAGACTATGGAGCGTCCCTGCCTCAAAGCTAGACACTCTTGTCTGCTTGAGTGTTCTGTGCTTAACATTTTCAGTCCTGACATCTAACATAATAACTACTGATAGTACAACTCTCCCTCTCTGTCTCTCTCATTTTCTCTCTCTCCCTCCCTCCCTTTCTCTCTTCCCCACCCCGAGGGTTCTTCCACAGTTTTTAAGAACACGAAACAAGTCTGCCTACAGTGATGCACTTGGACAACACAATGAGGTCAAAGGGCTAGAAGCAAGCTGAAGGGCCTCAGCAGCACAGCTCCATAACTGCAATGGGCCACCCTGCCAGGCAAGGATGCCAGCCAGGATTGCTAGTGAGACAAGAGCAGGCTGAACAAGATGTTCTGGAGATCCCAGGGTACTGACGACAAAGCTATGATTAAAATTTACATACATGGGCTGGGGCCTATAGCTACACAGGGAAGGCCGGGGTTCACTGCCCAATTAAAAAAAATGGTATTTTAAAAGGGGTCACCTCTGGAACAGGAAGAGGAGGGGGGCATCAGAGGGAAGACTTTCAAAACTATAAATGCGGAAACAAACCACCTACTGCTTGTGCATAAAAGGAAAAAATGTCCTTCAGAGCCAGCATGACTGTTTCAAATCGGACACTTTCCTCCTGGGAACGGACTCGCTTAGGCGGCAGAGAAAGCGCTGGGCAGGGTAGAGCTTGTTTCCCACAGCAAGAACCCCTTTATGGTCTTGAACACTGTTGGAACCAGGGGGCATACGACACACCAAGGTGTACGGACAATCCCAAGCATGCTTTCTGAGACTAGTGGAGCCAAGGAATTAAAATCTACCTCACTTGAGAATTCACTGCTTTCTCTACCCAGTTTCTTTCCCACAGCACCCAAACCCCCACCAAGGAAGCATGGCCCAGAATAGGAGTGTGCCCCTTCTTGGTCATTCCAATGAGGATATGCCTGCCCCTGGGGACTGGCTCAGAATTAACTTAGGTGCAAGTCACCAAGATAAACACTCCTTTTGGATAGAAATGTAGCACAAAACTCCAGAGAACCTTAAGAAAAAATTAAAAATGCAGGGAACATGTTGCCAAACAGAAGTGAGTTAAGCCGGCCACAGTGGAGTACCATCTTTAATCCTAGCAGAGGTTGGTGCATCCCTGCCTGGTCTACACAGCAAGTTCCAGGCCAGCCAGGGCTAGGTAATAACTCCCTGTTCTAAAAAGAAGCTAGTCACCCACTTTAATACCAAACAGAAAGAAGTATGTGTGTAGATGGTTGAAACACAGCAAAAACTCTAGAACTCAGAATCAAAAATTACTAGAAAGAATGTTTTTCACAGCAAAATTATTTTCCCTGGGAGATGAAAGTGCCCCACCATGCCTAATTTTCCTGACATTTCTGAGGCTTTGAAGCCACGGCTAACGGATCTGAATCATCTGAACAAAACCACGCTACAGTGACATGTTACTGGAAGGCCTAGAATAGAATGCTAAATATACGGGCACACACCCATACAGGCCCTTGTAGAAAACGATCACACGTGAAACTACAACGAGTTGTCCATAACCCGAGAGGGCGACAGTGCCTCCCCAGCAGGGAACTAGAACACTCTCATGTCTATATGTGAAAATAATAAAGTACGGCAATAACGCCTGCCTTTCACTAATAAAAACCAAGCACACGCGGTCAGTGAACTCAGCTCAATGAAACTCTTCTCCCATGCCTGCTGCCAGGAAGGTAACAGGACCCTCTCCTGAAATCTACATCAGGCCTGTATCCAAGCCCTGGCACTGTCCCAGCTGTTCACCTAGGCAAGGGGAGGGAGAGGGAGAGAGGGGTGTACGTGGCTGCAGGGTTCCATCTGTGGCATTACCCTTTCTTCTTAAACAAGCATGCCACTTGGAGCCGCATTCTGCTTTATTTGGGTTGGCAGTTTAAGTACCAACAGTGGGGTGGCACCGTGGCTGCAATGCTGAACTAGGTCAGCCTCAGCCTGCTCCAGGGAGCTCCCAGTGCCCCAGGCCTCAGCTCCCTTCTGCCTCCCAGAGGAGAAAGCCCGGGGTTCCAGGGTGGGACTGAGGACTAGAAGAGAGAAGTCTTACAAGATAAAGGCCTTTTGCATCATTTCTGGTCTTGAAGAGCTTTTCAGCACCTTTTCATTTAGTAAACAACGAATATAAAGTCCTCCAGGGCTTGAATAGAGCTGCCTCATTTGAGAACTAGTGAGATTACAAGTTACACGGCAAAATGAGAGTGCCTCACACATCAGGACGCCCAGGAGACAGGACAGAGGGATGGGATCTAGAGACCAGGACTCTGAGGATGGAGCTCAAGGTCTGGGGTTGAGGTCTGCTCGGAGGGACATGGTGAAGAAGGATGAGGAATAGGGTGCGGGAGCAGAAGGTATAGGATCTGAGGTTTTAGGATAGACTCGGAGTTCAGGGTCAGTGTGCTCTGGCTTAGGACAAGAGACCAAAATTTGAAAACTGGGTTTCTGAAGTCAGAATTCAGACTTTGGGAATCAGAGAATGAGGGGCCAGGATTGAATCGGGAGACCTGCGGTCAGTGTGGTTAGGTCTGGAGGCCAGGGCATCCAAGTACCAGCATTCTGGGTCAAAATTCCAGTACTTGTGGCTCTGGAGTTCGGAAAGGAACAGGGATCACAGCAAGGTACCAGCATCAGGAGTCAAGGATCCGGACTTAGGCTGGGTTCTCGTAGTCTGGGTTAAGACAGGGGCTCAAAAGCTGGGTCTTAAGAGTTTGGCCTCGGGGCCAGTAAAGCGGTGTCAAGGTCCGGGATTTGTAGCTAGAAGTTTCCTGGCGTAGGGTCCACCGATACCGGGTCAGGATCTGGGGCCTGGGGGATTCCTGGTCAGGGTGCCCAGCTGTGGGTAAGGGGGCATTAGAGTCACACGTCCAAAAGACAATTGGCCCAGGGTCCTCGGCTATAGGTGGCACTATAAGGGCCGGAATTTAGGGTCTTCAGCTGGAAATGGGGATGTCAGGGTCCCGGGCTGGGAGACTCCTGGCCCGCAGCCGCCCCTCCCTATCCGACGGCGCGGCACTTACGTCGTCGAAGAGCGAGCCCACGTTGGCCGTGACCAGCAGGACCGCGGTGCCGGGGGCGGCCGCCTTCCCCGCCATGGTGCCCGGGCGGAGCGGGCGCTGGACTGGGTGGCGGCGGCCGCTTCCTGCGGGGCCGGGAGGGCTGGGGTCTCGCGGGGCCGCGGGGCGTCAGCTGCGCCGGGGGACAGCGCCGGGGCGCATCGCGGGCTCGGCGGGTCGGACCGGGCCTGGCCGGGACTCCAGCCTCGCGGTCGCTGGCTCTTCGCTGCTCCGCGGCCCCGCGCCCGCTCGCCGCCGCGCCTCACAGCGGCCCGCGCGCAGCCATTAGACCCGCCGGGAAAGTTCCCGCAGCCGCCGCCGCCGACTCCGGCTGGGGCAAGTCCCGCCCCACAGGGGGTGGGGCCCTGGGAGGCGGGGCTGCTGGTCGCGCCGGGGGCGGGGCTTTTTTGAGGGCGGGGCCTGCGCACCGCCTACAGACTTGAGTCCCGGGCTCCTCGGCTCAGGGTCCGCGGAAAGAGCGGGGGCTCGAGCGCAAGCCAGGCTTAGGGGTGGGGTCTGCTCGGGGGCGGGGCCTGCTCACAGAAGCTTGGCCTAGGGTGGGGCGGAGCCAACACAGGAGCGGGGAGGGGCGGGGCCTATGGGGTATTCCTGTCAGTCAGGTCTCCGGGTCCTCCCCTGGCTTGGCCCGGCCCAGCCGCGGTTACGCGCATATTCCACCCTCCACTGCTATGACGTCACGACCCTGCTACCAAGGAGCCTCTTAAAGGAGCCGCGAGCTCCGACACCTGTAGCCTTCACTTTTCTAACCTCTCCTGTTGGGAGCCCTGGAACTCCGGTAACCTCGGTCCTGGCCCCATGCAGAACACGTCTCCAGACGGGTTGGGGCCCTCGCGGGTACGGGGACTCTGACGTTGGCGGATCGTGGGAGGGAGCGAGGTCACGGAGAGTTGGGGAGGAGCCTCCAGCCGGGACTCTGGGTCTGCAAAGAGTGGGTCTGCAGACCAAGTGAATGAGATTTTGCAATTTCCTAACACGTCCACCCAGTTCCTTATGTAGAACTTTGCTTACGAGACAGACAGCTGTTGGGATCCAGAAACAGAAAAATAAAAATTTCCTTTCAGAAACAAGCTTATTGGTGTACTCTTGTAATCCCATTCCTCGGAAGTTGTGGCACGATTGCAAAGTTTGAGGGCAGCCTGGACCAAAGCTTGAGACCATGCCCTCCTTCCTCCTCCCCCTCAAAAAAAAGAGAGAGAGAGAGAGACAAAGAAAGAGAGAAAGAAAGAAAGAAAGAGAGAGAGAGAGAGAGAGAGAGAAAGAAAGAAAGAAAGAAAGAAAGAAAGAAAGAAAAAGAAAGAAAGAAAAAAGAGTAAAAAGAAAGTTTAGAATAGATGCTTGGACAGCCAAATGTGGCTCACGTGCCACACCTAGGGACAGTTTGCAGAGTTGGGGATGTGGCCAGTCCCAGAATTTTAGCCACGGTAGAGAGCTGGGGACACCGGTGTGGGTAATGCTAGTCAGATGAGTAGAATCCGTCCTAGTTGTAGAAGGAAACAAGAAAATTCTCTGAGGTGGAGTCAGCTGGTCCTGGAAGCGGGACAGAGCGAACATATAGTGAGCTGGACTGCCCTTGCTAGTCTAGGCCACCAGAAAGCCCTGTCCGGTGGGACTGCTTCATCATAGCCCTAGAGGAGTCGTCCACCGAAAAGGAAACAGTACTACAGACATACCACAGCCCGAGTTCTTCTAGCAGGTTCGTTCTTTACATTTTTATTTAGTTTGTATGTATGGTGTGTATTGGTTCAGGCAGAGATCAGAGGACAAATTCCAGTTATCAGTTCTCGCCTTACATCATAGGTTCTGGGATTTGAACTTGGGTCATCAGGCTTGGTGGCAAGTGCTTTTACTCACTGAGCCATCTTGCCCGCTGTAGATGGACTTTTCAAAGGTAACAAGTAACAGCCAGAATTAATTTTAGCAGCACTATTACTTAAATTCAATCGATGTGAACATCATCCAATGTGTAACGAGCATTTAGCAACGTTAATGAGCTTCTTACAACAAGGCTTCGAAATGAGTGTCTGGTGCTCGCAGCACAGTGCCCAGTATCCACATGCTCTTTACTAAGTGTTTTCCAACTCTTGGCACCATCCAACAAAGAATTCAGAGATGAGACAAAGTAAAGAATTAAGAGAAAGTATTATTACAGAGGGAAAGAAAGAGCACACTCAAGGAGCGAATGGGAAAGTGGGCAGGCTTCTCAAGAAAAACCTATGGCCATGATTTTGGATACCCTGTCTTATGGGCAAGTTTTAGAAGAAGAAAGGATTATTCAAGAGTTAAAGTGGGGAAAGAAATTCCAGGAATGGATTGGCATTTTCCTAAAACAAGGTTTATTCTCGCTCCTGTTCTTATGGGTGTGGGTATGTCGTGATGCCAGAAGCATGATGGGAGCAGGCAAATTTGCATTGCCAATCATGTGGAAATGCTGCTATAAAGAAGCAAAGACTAGCTAGGGGCCATATTCATCCCGGTGTTTTGGATAGTTTTGTCTACACTTTGCACGGTCCTGCTTTCCTGCTGCTGCTACAATACACTCTGCAGTAGCATCAGGCTCAAGCTGCAGCAAGTTTGCCTCTTTCCCCCCTCCTCAGCCTACCTCACAGCCTTTTTATTCCATAAAAACCCATCCATCAGCTGATGTCCACACTGCTCAGTAGTGAATGTGTACTGTGAACATAATAGTGTACCCCATCCAGAATCCGTAGACATACACCCTGACTCCACATGTGATTACTGAGAAAGCAGGCCCATCCTGAACTCTTGAATGTTACATGGGGCCAGCCGGGTGTGGTGGTGCACGCCTGAAATCAAGTTTCATGGGCCCTGAAGGGGGGCATTCTGATCTACTTGGATAAGTGTTCTTATAAAAAGTGGGATCAGAGAGCTCCAGTCCTCTATAGCCCCTCCAGCTGCATGCAAAAGGTCATATGGACATAGTAAGAGGACCTCTGCCTGAGCCGGAACTTGAAATTCCAGCCTCTGGAGCTGTAAGAAATAAACTTCTGCAGTCAAATCCCCCATCTGTATTATTATACAGTCTTTATTTTTATTTTTTTTTAACAAAGCAAAAACAACATTATTCTTATTTGTTTGTTTGTTTTGGTTTCGTTGTTTGTTTTGTTTTGTGGGTAAGGACAAGGACATAACTAGAGCTGGCCCTGAACTCCTAATCCTCTTGTCTCCACTTCCCAAAGGCCAAGTAAGTATATACCACTATACCTGTCAAGCATAACCTTAATAGAAAAATATAGGACACGCTGTTCCCTGTAACCTGTTTTGAAAGTGGTGGCATCACTTCCTTGCCTCCCTCATATCCCAGCACCCCCTGGCCGCAGTGAGTATTGTGCTAACCTCCTTTCTTCATCAACATCAGATTCTCTCCTTCTTTTATCCTTCCAAGGATGGCTCACCCACATAGTCTTAGCCTCCTCTTGTACCTGTTTCCTATGTCCATCCGGATGCCTCCAGTCCCCCAGTGGGTAGTCCTCGTCCCATTTCAACACCCCTACCCTGTCATAGACTCGTTCTTCATATCAGTATCAATAACTACACTACTTGCAAGTCCAAGTACCTTGCCCTCCCTCTGTCCTTGAAGTTCTCTTCCACAAGACATACACACAACAAAAGAAACTTCAAAACCCAATTCTGTTCCCATCCTTTATCAACACACACATGCCCACAAGACACCCACACAAACACCCATGCACATGCCTTAGCTTCCAGCCCCCTCTGCTTCTCCAGGGTGCAGTCACTCTTGTGAACCCCTCCCTCCCCTCTCCCTGTTCCTTACACCTTATGGTTGACCCCCAAACTGATTACACGTGCTATGCACTTGCTCTGAGTCAGCCCCCAAAGCAGAGAAAACTCAACTAGGAAAAAATCAAACTAAGCTGAAGAACATGTACTCCCACATCCAAGGTACTCTCATGCTCAGGGGGCACTCACTGAGCACCCCACTCCTGGCTCCCCACAAGTGTCCTCATCACTAAAGATGCCAACAAGAACCCTGTCCCTTCTCTCTGTGAAAACATCTGCAGTCTGCTTCTCTTACTGCAGCTGCTGATATCTAGTTGCTGCGCTGTGGCTCCCCAGCCCTTCAGGGAGATGAGGCATCAATCTCACACCTAGAACACTCCTTCTGGGTTGTACCATCAGCTCACAGGCTGGCCTGTTCCTCTGCTTTTAATAAAAACCCTCCTTTATCCTGTAGCTTGCTGTGTGCCTGCAGCTTTCCGCCTGTTCTGCAACCTTGTCCTTAAGCTGTCCTGGAGTCTCTGTCTAGCATGCCAAGGAGCTATTATCTTCTAGAGCTTCAGGCTTGAGCCTCATGCCCAAATACTACCAAGGCATAATATAGAAGTCCCACTGGACTTCTAGTTCAGTGGTCAGTTTCCAGGCTGGATCTCAGCCGGCCTCTCAATGTGGCTGATACCTCTTTTCACTCCTGGGCGCTTGCTCTGATGTTTATGGCACACCTGCCAGCGCCCACCCACACTGTGAAAAGCATGCCTCCTACCCTCCCCCCTCATCTCCTTTGCTAGGCTCTCTAGGTGCCCCATCCAAATCCTGGGGTCCTGATTGTGTACTTCCTGGGGACAAACCTCCTCCTGACTGACCTCATGGATTCCACACCCAACTGATGGTGACTCACAGAAAGCCTTCACAAACTTATATGTCCCTTTTCCTCTCCAATCCATATCTAAAACATCCCCTCAGTGACAACCTAGCTCTGACCTCAGGACCATGGCAACCATATGTCTCATTAGCCTGGCTTATCTCCTTTTATCTCAGGCCCCACATTGTCCCCTTTCTCCTTGTGACCTCCCATTCACTTGCCCCTTTACACTATCACAGTGTTAAAGAGATAGCCACACCAAAAGTTCTCAACAAATATTTATTATATGAATAAGTGACATGTCAGGCCCAACACAAAGCTCGATCCAGAGCCATCCAATCTCCAGGAAGAAATGGTGCTCACTTCACCCAAGTTCAAACCCACATTTCTCAAAGCAGGAAATGGGCTCTTTCCCCTGTACTTTTCTCATTCCTCGGATGCACTCCAGGGTCTCTGGGTTACCAGGACCAAGATAAAATGAGAAGGGCTCTAAAGCCCTGCCCCCTGTTCAGGACAGCCCATCCGGTCAGTGAAGTACAGAAAATGAAGGTCGTAGCACAGACAGCATGAGTCCGGCCTGATGTGGTGACACCCATCGCTCTTTGGCCAAAGAGTTTAGGGCCCCCAGGAAGGAAATTTGGCCCAAACCATTTGCTAACCGCTATGTTGTAACCTTCCTAGAAAGATCAGCACATTGGCCACATTGTTACTTAGTCTAAAAGAATCCCAGTGTGTTTACAAATTTCAGAACTAGCCGAAGATTGAAGGGTCACAACCCATACTCATTGTGAGTATTCAAAGTCACTCTTAGCATATTCAGTTAAGGTGCTTCACATTACTGGTACGTTACCCTCTTTCAATAGCCAGACTTCAACATCCCTGCCACAGCATACTGAAACACTGAGGTTAAGTGACTTCCTGGATAATTTTCTGTAGACAGGGAGTATAATCCAAGGTCCAGTCCTCTTTTGGTAGAAGAAGGGGTGCCTGGAAAATCTCTTAAGCTGAGATGTTTTTGATGTGTGTGTGTGTGTGTGTGTGTGTGTGTGTGTGTGTGTGTGTGTGTG
>NW_026590767.1:10343751-10366620 GCF_907164565.1 Psammomys obesus | reverse complement strand
GTGTGTGTGTGTGTGTGTGTGTGTGTGTGTGTGTGTGTGTGTGTGTGCGCGCATTTACACAACCTGTGTGACCTGTGAGAGTCAGTTCTCTTCTTCCAATATGTAGATTGTGGGCGTCAAACTGAGCCTGTCAGGCTTGGCAGCATGCATCTTCACCCACTTTCAACTATCAAGTTAGACATACTTGTTTGCTTGTTTTGAGACCAGGTCTCACTCTGTGGCCTGAACTGGCCAGGCTGGGCTTGAACTCATGGTGATCCATCTGCCACAAAATTCTAAATTACAGGTGTGGACCAACATGCCCAGCGGAGCCTAGAGTTTGCTGATGGAAACCATATCATCACCTGAGAGCCTTGCAGGAAAGGAGGGAATCCCTGAGTCTCAAGGGTCCTCTTCTCACTGATCGGACTGGCAGCATTGCCACCTGCAGGCTCCAGTTGCATGGGAGTGGATCACAATCTGCATGGCGGCTCCTCAGCACTGTCTTAAGAGCTGTTTCTGTTCCATGGATGAGAAAAGAAGGGCTGGTGAGATGGCTCAGTGGTGCCTTCCTGAGTTCATTCCCCAGCACCCACATCAGGCCACTTACAATGGCCTATAAGTTTAGCTCCAGGGGAATCTGACCTCTGTGGGTACTTGTATTCATGTGCGTATACCCCCTCACAAACACAAACATACACATAATTAAAATAATAAAAATAAATCTTAAAAAAAAATGAGTTCCAGGCTCAGGAGCATAGGGCAAGGGCAGGGCTCAAGCAGGACTATAGATCAGCTGCGCAGCCCTAACCTGCAAGCATGCTCTCACTTACCTGATTATTCATTCGACAAATATTTATCAGGTGCTGTTGTATAGCTGTTTTCTCATGTTGGTAACACTCCCTTGGGGCTGGGTGGGGACTCACCAGGACCGTGAGGCTTTTGAAACTCACAAGAAGTTTAAAAGACTCGTCGGTTCATGAATTTTTTTAAATGTGTGAGGCCTTCGCCTGAGATTATATAAGTGGTGAGCACCAACGTAGCAAACTGTGCAGCAAAATCATGTGTCTCTTGTGGATTATCACACATAATGGGGTGGTCTTTTCAGCAAATGCAACTCCCCATGTCATCCATGTGTCTGTAAGTAACTCCGGCAGGCTCACGATTCACTGAGCTGGACCTGGGTGGAATCCTTTGTTCCTTCAGTCTCTCACTGGCTTCTCCACCCGGTGTGACTACAAATAATCTCCCTAGGGAAAGTCACATCCTGTTGTGCATTCTTAAAATGGTGAAGACAAAAGTCCGGATCTTCAAAAAGCTGAGATTCCCAGTGGAGGTAGGCAAGAAACTTGTGTACTGTGTTCAGGTGGTATGTGTATGGTAGCTTTCTGAACTTTTCCATAGGAAAATCATATGCTGGGGGGCTGGGGAGATGACCCAGTTGGCAAAATACTTGCCCTGCAAACATGAATATCCAGATTTGATCCCCAACACCCACATAAAAAGCCAGGTATGGGGGTTCAGGCTTGTAATCCCATTGCTGGGGAGATTGAGACAGATGGATCCTTGGGGCTTGATGACCATGCAACATAGCCTAATTGGCCAGCCCCACATCCAAATAAGGGACCATGCCTGTCTATAAAGAAAAGAAAAAGCATAGCCCATGACAGCTCAGTCTCCAAGTGAGTTCCCTAATAATGGGAACAGGGACTGTCTCTGACATGAATTCAGTGGCTGGCTCTTTGACCACCTCCCCCTGAGGAGGGAGCAGCCTTACCATGCCACAGAGGAAGACAATCTCGATAAGACCTGACAAGCTAGGGTCAGATGGAAGGGGAGGAGGAACTCCCCTATCAGTGGACTTAACTGCAATTAATATAAAAAATTAAAAAAAAAAAAAAAAGAAAAGAAAAGAAAAAAAACCTAAGGTGTGGTGAAGAGCACTGGCTTCTCTTCCAAAGGACCCTGGTTTGATTTCCAGCCTCACATGGTGGCTCACAACCCTCTCTAACTCTAGTCTTAGGAAGTCCAACATCCTCTTCTAGACTTCGTGGGCACCAGGCACACACGTGGTGCAAAGACATACATGCAGACAAAAACATCAATATACATATATAATAAATATGATAGACAGCTCCATATATAACAAGGTGGACAGCTCCTGAGGTTGATCTCTGCCACACACATGTACATGCTTATAAATGTATAGCCCGTCCCACACACATGAGCCTGCACACAGTCAAACCATGATCGAAGATCATCGAAATAAAACAAACAAACAAACAAACAACACTTCACAGGGTACAACAAGGAAAGCATCCACTTGTACCACTAATTTGATCATATTTCTTAGTTTTTCGTAGTCTCACAGTCAGCACTCTGATCATACCATGCACACAGTTTCTTCTGGATATTTCTGATGGTTGTATAAACAAAGGACGCCTAATACACACATAATTCACTCAACTGGTTACGCGCCTTTGTTGTTAGATTGTGTCTCCAATTCTGCATAATTAGAAAAATGGAGTGATAAGCTAGGTGTGGTGGCTCAGGTTTATAATGCCAGCGCTTAGAAGATGGAGGAAACGAGTTCAAGAATTCCAGGTCATACTGGACTACATATCCTTAAATCACAAAAAGAAAAAGAAAATTAAGAAAAACAGCAACAAAAAAATGAATGTTGTAATAAATGTGAGGCATTTTCAGCTTTTAGAATTCTTCTAGGACCTGGAAAAATGGATCCGCAGTTAAGAACACTTACTGCTCTTACACAGGATCTAAGTTGGGTTCTCAGCATTCACATCCAGTTCCAAGGTATCAGAAACCTTCTGGTCTCATTGGTCACCTGACATACATGTATTGAACATCTTGAGAACTTACCAGCGTAAGAAAGGTAATAAATAGGAATTAAGGGGTGACTAATTCTCCTCTACAAAGCAGCCTCTTTGACCTAACATTAAGCAGAAGAATGTTCCATGTTTATGGATGGAAGACTCAATAGTGGGAAAACATAAATTTCCCTCTATTGATCTATAGATTCAATGTAATCCCAACTTCTGTCTCCTTCTTTTCCTCTTTCTCCCTCCTCCACATTTTCCTCCTGTTCCTCTTTTCTTCTCCCTTTTTAGAGGTTATTCCTAAAACATATAGACACAGGCAAAGGATCTAGAGCAGCCAAGAGAGTTTTTTTTAAAAAATAAAAAAAAGTCTGGATACTCACACTGCCTGGTTTCATGACTTGCCATAAAACTGCAAAGTCCTTTTTGGGGACATAAGGATGGGAAGTCAAAGGTGCCAATACTGTGTTCAGCAAATGCCACTGAGATCAGTTGGCACCCTGTATGGAGCAGAGTAAATCTGGCCTGTACCACACACTGTATCAAAGGGCACCACACTGAGCTAACACTATGAAACTTTTAGGAAGTGAATCCACAATGATGTATATGTATACTGACAATTTTTATGAGCAGTAATATAAACCATAATCCTCTATACATAGGAAGTTGTAAGTTAATTAGTTGGTCTGAGTTGAAGTTAAAAAAAAATAGAGTCTGTGTATACTGAGGTAGGGATAGAATGTTGTTTCTCAGGCAGTGAAACACCTAGATATGTAGGTGCCCTTTATGCTATATAACGGGCATTTTATGAGCTATGTGAACTACTGAGCTCAGGGAGAAAATTCTGAGTTCTAAATGGCATCTAGTCCTAGAACTTCAGACTGGCATTTCCATTGCAGCAATGTCTTGGAGAACAGCTTCCAGGCCACATCTCATTCTGTAGAGAAATACTCTAAGAGTGAGGTAATGGGAAACAGAATGGCAAGGGATCCCTGCTCATTTTTACCCCAAACCTGGGATGTCTGGATAAGAGTGGTTGGAGAATACCTGGCCCTCAAGAGCTCACATCTGACATCACATGGGAGGAGGATGCAGACAGGTACCTGAGAGTTTGTACTCCAGCAGAGGCTCTCAAAAAAGGCCTGGCTCTGTCAATCACAGCCCATACTGTGCTCCCAGCACTACTAAAGGATATAGGCTCTTCCCTGGAAGTAAATCACTATAGTGAAAGGTTGAGCTGTAGGTCACTATAGATTTGCAGACCTTTCACAAATCCTTAATCACCTGAGAGCTTGTAGCACAGGCAGAGCCCTCACCAATAACCAGACACCAGATTCTACAAGGTTTTCCTTCTGCCCCCCAGGGGCCCCCTTCCGCTGGATTGCTGTCAGTCTCCACTTAACCACTTAACCAGCTCCATACAAATCACTGATGCTGATAAGAGCTCCCAAAAGGCAACCTGTTGACACATGTCTTGCAGCCTGGGCCTCCTCAGCAGCTCAGATCCAGAGTGCTCTCAGTGCTGCAAGGCAATGACTGAGGATTTAGGTAGTCATTTTGATCTTCCCTGACCGTATCAAGATGTTCTCAGAAGGATGGAGTGAGTTCAGTGGGCTCCTATTCTGGGTGAGCAAATCAATCCCTCTCCTTTGTCTATTTAAATAGACTTTGGCCAGGGCCAAATTATCTACATAGACGTAGCAAGCAGAAACCCATTGGCCTGAACTGTGAGTCAGACGGACTAAGGGTCATCAAGGCTCCTCACAGCAGACCGGGCAGAAACAGGACCCCTGTGGAAAGATGAATCCCCAGTGAGGGTTTAACCCCTTTGTGGCCAGAAAGGCACATGGTTCCCTATACAACTAACATGTCATAAGTAAATTGAAGGCAGGAAAAGTATATGAAGAACATTTGCCTCTGTGCTGACACCAGAGCTTTATTTTTTTTATTTTATTTTGCCTTAAAGTAAGAATGGCTTTGAAGATACCTAATCCACATTCTTAACAGGGATAACATTGACAATCCATCTTCAAGGATTCTCTGATCAGCCATAATTTCCACTCTGCAACTTTGTATGTCAATAAATCATCTCTATAAAGATTCGTTTCCATTGTCCATTGTTGAGTCTACAGGAGACTTCAAAAATATACTCAAGGCATTATAAAAGGAAAGAACTAAAAATAAAAAGTTTTAAAAAGCTGAACATCTGGGTGTGGTGCCCTTGGGGGGGCAGAGACAGATGGAGCTCTGCGAGTTCAAGGACTACAGAGCGAATTCCAGGCCACACTATGCAGTCCAGGCGTACATAGTGCTACTTTGTCTCAAAACCAAACAAACCAACTGGGCAAGAGCGGACCCTTGCTATACCGTAGTGGAAACTTTGTTTCTCACATCCTCTAAATTGCATGGCCGGGTGATGCCAGTGTCATTTGTTGGAATATGTGGAACACTAATTAAGGCACCTGCCACATGCCTGGGAGGCCAGAGCCTTAGAAGATGTACAGAGATTCCACCCAGCTGAAACTTTCTAGTGAGAGGCTACTGTTCAATTACATTGTTATATTATTTTGAGTCATGTTCCATTCAAATATCTCACTGGATATACACTTTATATATAATATATCCCTTTCTGTATTAAAAGTAACTTTCTTCCCTGGAGTAGTTCCACAGGCCTGTCAAAGCAACATCAAGGGTCATCCTCTACTATGTAGTGAGTTCTGCAACAGCCTGGGCTACTTGAGACTTTGCCTTTTTAAGATGTTAATTATGGCTGGATTATTAGCCAGATGGTGATGGCATGGCGCACATCTTAAGTCCCAGCACTCAGGAGGCAGAGGCAAGAAGATCTCTCTGTGAGTTCAAAGCCAGGTATATACAGAAATGAAGGAGGAGGAGGAGGAGGAGGAGGAGGAGGAGGAGGAGGAGGAGGAGGAGGAGGAGGAGGAGGAGGAAGGAAAAGTTAACTATTTGATTTAATTAAAAACTCTAATGCCACTCCACTGTGGTGGGATATGGTGGTGCATGCCTGTAATTCCAGCACTTAGGGAGGCAGGGACAAGTGGACTTCTGAGAGTTCACAGCCAGCCTGGTCTACATAGACTGAGTTCTGGGACAACTAGGGTTGCTACACAGAGAAACCCTGTCTCGGGAAAAAAAAAAAAAAATCTGTCATGACTTTTTCTTGTCAGCTAGATTTAGTTTTGCTTGGTGGATCTCAGTGAATTGCTCACTCTCAGCCATAGAGCGTCTTCTCTCCTACAGGAGAATGAATAAATAGTTGCTCGTTAGCGGTCTGTGTTCAGTGCAGTCCGGAGAGCAGCCAGGAGTGCAAGCCTGGCTTTAGAGTGAGTCATTCTTTTCTTCTGCTGAGGTGGGTTCTGGAAATGAAGTGGCATGAAGCAAAGGCTGTCCTGTCAGTCTGGTGTCTCCCCGGTCCTCTTCCCAGGAACTTGAGCTGTACGTGGGAGGAATAGGAAGTATGGTCTCCTCAGTCACACCCAGAGTTTTGTGTCAAAGCAGAAGAGCTGTGTCAGGACTCAGAGAGGCAGGGGGAGCCCTCCACAGCACTGAACACAGTAACAGATGGGTCCAGAAATACTTGTTCTGTGTACAGGCTAGTATCACCACAGCATGATTTATGGAAATTTTAATCCCAGCACTCAGGAGGCAGAGGCAGGTAGATCTCTGAGTTTGAGGTCAGTCTGGTCTACAGAGAGAGAGTTCCAGGATATCCAGGGATACACAGAGAAACCCTGTCGTGAAAAACTAAAAAAAAAAAAAAAAGAAGTTGGTTCCTTTCACTGAGATGGTTTGAATTTGTGCCCAACTGCTTATGGTTGAGCACAACTCAAATGCGGTCCCTGGGACTCACAATGGGAACATTTCCAACTCTCCATGTCAACCACTGTGCTTATTGACTTCTAGACAATGCTACCTTAACTTAGGCAAGCCTGAGTTATGAAAACAGAGTTGTTCCTAAAAATGGAAACATCTTGTAAAAATTACAATTAAGACAGTCATAGAAACGTCCTCCTTAACTTACAGTAACTACTTTAATTCACCATTAATTCAAGTCTAGGAATAGCTAGATTCTTTAAAAAAAATGATAAAAATATAATATTCTATTATTATTTGTGTTTATATTTTTCTATCTTGTTAAGTAAGCAGAAAGCAGTAAAAATCAAGAGTATTCCAGTGTGTACCTTTCGTCATAGCACTGAGGAAGCAAAAGTAAAAGTTCAGAAAGTCTGAGGTCAGCCGGGTTTATACAGAGAAACACGAGCTCAAAAACAGCGGAGGCTGGAGAAACAGCTCAGTGGTTAAGAGCACTTGCTGTTCTTGAAGGGGTCATGGGTTCAAGTCTCAGCACCCACATAATGACTCAGAACCATCTGTAACTCCATTCCCCGGGGATCCAAAGCTGCCACCTCCTCCTCCTCCCCCTCCTCCTTCTGGCACCAGTCATACATGTGGTTGGTTAGTAGACATACATGCAGGCAAAACAGTCATACACATAAAATAAAATGAGTTAATCTTAAACCAATAAAACCCCACCAGTATTCTATGATACAAAGCATTTTCCCCCTTGGTAGGAAGTTTTTTCTTTGTCTTTTTTTAAAGTTGTTTGTTTGGTGTGTGTGCCTGTATGTGTGTGTCCATAGAGGTCACAAGAACATATTGGATGAATACCCTGGAACTAGACAGTTGTGAGCTGTCATGTGGGTGCTTGGACTCAAACTTGTTTTTTGTTTGTTTGTTTCTGTAAGGGCAGCCATTGCTCTTCATCACTAAGCCATCTCTCCAGACCACTTTTATTCTTTAAATTATAAAATTAAAACTAATATAGAGCGTGTCTTTCCATTATATAAAAGTTCATATATCTCTTTCAGGCCAATTTTTGTACCTACATTTTACTTTGATTGAAACTTAAACATAAATGCTGTGCACATCAATGGATTACTACATGGCTGGTTTGTTTTATTTTGTTTGACATAGGGTCTCTGTCTATGTAGCCATGGCTGTCCTGGAACTCTTATGTTGACCAGGCTCTGATCAAATTCAGAGATCAGCCTGCCTCTGCCTGAGATTAAAGACATGCACCGCCATATCTATTCCTCTTTCCTCTCATTTATTTTTTGAGATTATAATACAATTACATTGAATTAATTAATCGATTAATTGATTCCCCTTTCTATTCCTCCCTTCAAACCCTCCCATATACCCTTCTTTGCTCTCTTTCAAAAACCATGACCTCTTTTTCACATTGTTACATATGTGTATAAAATGTTAATTATATGTAAATATTTTCAGAGCTGATCAGTTAGTATTGGATAACCAACTGGTATGCTCTTACCTAGGGAAGACTATTACTCTTACTTTCAGTATTCCTTGGTTGTCAGTAATTCATGGTGTAGAGTGAGGCCTCATGAACTTTCCCCATCTATGTTAGCAGGTTGACTGGTGTCATCTTTGTTTGTATCAATTCTTTTTAATGCCATATATATTAGGTATGATCCTGGGCATTTTACGCGTTTTTCATTGATACTCAGATTGTCTTCTACCTCATGTTCAAACTGGCTGAAGGTAATAAGTAGAAGAATATTTAACATTTGAAAGATGTCACTTCCGATTTTCCCTCCTTTATGATATATTAGACATCCTATTGAATGTTCCAGGTGGGCAATCCTATCAGCAAACTTGAAATGAAGAATATAATGCTATTTAAAGCTAAATATAATATACCTGAGAATGGAAAATACATGACAATTTTTTTCAAACCATATATAAATTTAATTAAAATTATTTATTTTTTGAAACATGAGTCAAGTAAAATACTGTCTTTGCAATTCATATCATCATAATTTTTAAGATGAAGTACTTTTTTTGCTTTTGTTTATTTATTTGTTTTGTTTTTTTAAGGCAGGGTTTCTCTGTGTAGCTTTGCTACAACAAAGGACAACAGAAAGAAGCTACTTGCAGATGGTTCAGGGCAAAGGCTGGCAGATCAGAAGAGGCATCATTGTATATAGGCAGCCCAGAACCTGATCAGAGCTCAGATCCTGAGCCTGCAGGATAACACACTTTGCTCTGCCTGTAAACACACACGGAGGCTTTAGAGAACAACCCATGATGTTTGTGCTAGGGTTCCTTCAGCAAAGCTCTCCAGGGCCAGTTCCTTACCTGCGCTATGGAGCACAAAGAAAGGTTCAAATACCTATTCCCAGGCCTTCAAAGCTTCGAAACCTGAACCACCCTCGGCAGGGAGAGGGGCTTCCTTAGGCACTGCAAATACACATAGTTCTTCTGATCCTGGACACACACACACACACACACACACACACACACACACACGGCAGGGGAGGGGGCAGGAAAAGCCTCCCATCTTCTTTGTGGGAGGGAAGGAGTTCTAGTCACTCTGTGTTCAGCAAGCTCAAGCTGCCTAAACCTTTCCAGACTCAAGATGATTGTCTGATGGGCTCTCTCTCCTGAGCACCTTCTCCCTCCCTTTGCTGGCTTCACTTTAGGTGAGTTGGACTCCATGCTGTACATGTTCCCAGGGGACTACCTTGCAATGGGGAGGATAGTCTTCCATAGATGATGCATCCCACCTCCCACAACCGGGAGGGCACTGTCTGAAGAGAGATGAAAAGCTTAGAGTCAGAGAAAGAGCAGCAAGACCTGGACTGACCCAGAAGACAAAACATTCCTCAGAGAGAAGATGGGCAGGAGCTGTGATGGTTAAAGCTGATTTCAACTTGACTGGATGTAGAATCACCATGGAAACAAACCTCTGGGTGTGTCTGTGGAGGAGTTTCTAGATTAAACTAATCAAGATGGGAAATCTAGCTCTGACTGCAGGTGGCACAATTCTATGGTCTGGTGTCCCAGACTAAACAAAGAGGAGAAAGCATGCTGAGCATCAGCATTCATCTCTCTCTGCTTCTTCCTGACTGCAGATGCAATGCCAGTAGCTGCCTTAAGCTCCCGGTGTCCTGCCTTTCTACCATGACAGACTATGCCTTCAGACTGCAAGCCAAAACAAATCCTTCTCTCTTTACGTTTATTTTTTGGCAAGTATTTTCTCACAGCTACAAGAAAAATAACTAATCAAGCACTTGGGAGGCAGACAGGTCTATCTCTGTGAGTTCAAGGCCAACCTGGTCTACAGAACAAGTTTCAGAACAGCCAGAACTACACAGAGAAATCCTGTCTCGAAAAAAAAATTAAGATAAATTAAAAAGAAAGAAAGACAAGTAACTAATGCAAGGAATCTCAGATGCAGAGAGATGGAGAGCTATGTGTCTCTCCTCCAGAAGCTGGCTTGCCCCACAAGGCCATGGTTTCCTGGACTTGGCAGATCAGGGCCAAGCTCAGAAACCTCAGAGTCAATGGCATTACCTGAAAATCAGCACCTAGACTGAGATTCACCGTCAGGCCAGGCACTAGCACATTCAGCTTCTCCAAATCGGTGGAGCCAGCACACAGAGCAAAGCTCTCAGTAGGATGGGAGGGCACTTCAGCTCTTGCAAGCTGGAGCCTGGAGACAGGCTTTGACCATGCATCAGAATGATGATATGACCTTGGGAGGCTTCCTTTGTGAAGGACAGACAGTGCCACTAGAGACCAGCAAGTGTCAACTGAGGAGGGATGTAATTCTTTAAGGCCAGAAGCAAAGGCGGCAGCTGCTGCTGCTCTCTGATGTGAAATATTCATAAGACCAGGGGAAAAAAACCTTCATAAGCATAGAATTTGAGTCAGAGACAAGGCGTGGGTCCACTGAGTATGTCAGCCAGCTGATAGAGCAGGGTGTTTACCCAAATGGGGGCAGTTGTTCAACCTGCAGATAAGACTTGGTGTACGAGCCAAGGATAGAGAAGGGGGCTACCCCACCCCCACATGGAGGAGTGGTATCTATCTGAGGGTTTGTGCTCAGGTCAGCCCAGCCCAAGGAGGACAGGGAAGAAGTACACAGCTCCTTTCTCCACAGCCATCCTTGGTGTGGAATCCTTCGGGAAGTTAATAGGGAGTAAGCGAAGTTAGAAGTAGGTGAGCCTGGGTTCAGCCTCAAGGGGCCTCAGTAGAGAATATAGGGCAGGACAGGTGGAACAGAGAAGAGAGGCCAGCCTTACGGGGACAACCCATCCCCTCCCCAACCTTGAGGGATGGCCTGCTGAGAAAGGGCAGGGAAGGGACACCCTCCCACCTATTGCTCACTGCCTCATACCTGTACAAGATAAGCAATGGGCCCAGCCTGAGTCACCTGGGCAGCACGATCTGTGCTGAAGCAGAGTGGTGGTAGGTTAGCTCTATGACTAAAAGCAGAACTCCCTTCCCACAGCCAAGTCACCCAGGTGCAGCCACCTGAAGGGAGAGGTCCTCTTTCAAGTGAGCCCTCTGCCTCGAAGGCCTTTCTCTCAAGGAGGAATCACATTAGCCTTCATCATACAGCTAATGGGGAGTTCGGAGAGCTGCCTTGTACTCATTTCTCTACAGACTCTTCTAGGTGGAAGCCAAACAGAGCCAAAATATTAGCATAGGAGTGTGACGGTCAGGACTTTGTGTTGAGGTCAGTGGTTTGATGGCTTGGACCACAGCATCTGTCTTTTGGGGCCCCCATCAGCCGCTGCCTAACCCAGGTCAGGATGTAGTCTGGTGTGGTGCACCATGGCTCTCCTAAGCTCCTCCTGCCCCTATGTTCTGTCTTGTCCACTGAATTCTGTGAATAGGAAGCCAGAGCTCCCAGAATGTGGCCAGGAAACAGTGTAGGAGACTCACTCTTTTAGGGCATGTAGGCTCTGCCAGTCTGCAAGTGACTCTGTCACTCTCCTCCATGAATATCTGAAAGGTAGGCCTCTAAGCAAGCAAAGGCTTCTACCATCGCCACAGTGGACTGTCCTGGCCAGGCTGGACAGGACCTTCAGTATTGTTATTCACCTTTGACAGTGGCATGGCTTTGGATCAATCACTAAATCTCCCAGCCTAAGTTTGTCCATTTGTAAGGTGATGTGCCACAGTTATGTCATCCCATGAGATTAATATAAGACAGAGGCTTGAATGGACATTTGGATGGACCCTCTCCATCCAGTTCCTGGATCCAGCCCCTATGGCATTTTATGGAGATGTCAGGGTGAATTTTTGTCTCATTTAACTCATATATGACCCCTCTAGTTTGTACAGAATAAGATAAGTTTCAAGAATGAATACATTATTTATTTAACTATGAAAATATAAGCATCGCAGCCCAGAGTTATATAAAAAGAAGCAACACTTTCCGGCCAAACCCAACCTTTCCTCCTCCCCACCTCTCCCCCAGGCTCCTGACAGTGCAGAGCTACAGAGCCAACCGCTTTTAACCTCGGGAAAGGTAAACCAGAGGCCCCACTCAGAGCTATTTTAAGCAGAGACTTATAAAGTAAAAGCAGCTGTAAAATGAAAAGCTGCAGGCACATTTCCATTTCCTGGAGCGATGGGACAAAGAGCCTTGCCAGCAGGCCCTGCAGCTGGATCAGCGCTCCGCCAGAGCTGGGTCTCCAGGCCTTAAACCAGCTCCACCTGGCACGGGCCAAGGCCCAGCTTTGGAACAAGGATCCTGGCCAACGTCAGTGCCAAGTTTCCGTAATTCATCGGGCAGGGAGGCAGCAAAGGCCATCGTGGGCGTGTCTAACAGGGGCTCACCCTGGCCCTGCCGCCTGCTAGCGCTCAGAGCCTGAGTCCTACCGCTCCAGCATCACTCCTTCCTACAGGTTTTCCTTCGCTACCTCTAGCCCAGAACAGTATTACCAGAATCCCAGGACTCATGGGTGTCTTTCTAGCATTTCTTTGCCTTCTGTCTGGGGCCTGCTTGGGGACCTCTGCCTAGATGGAAGACGGCAGACTTTAAGATTATGAAACTGCCCTCTTCCAGGAAGACTGTCCCCCATCCCAGGGGCCTCTGCCGAAGCCGCCAGCTCCCTCCCCACTTCCCTTGACACAGTGAACGCTACACTGAAGGGTGAGCTGGGAATTGGAGTGCCATCCTGATGACAGATACTGCCCTGGATCCCAGGCCTGGGTGGAGCTGTTGCCTGACTCCCTGTTCCCAGAGATGTGGCCACCAGAGCTAGGAGAGGGTGCTGCAGCTCACCTGAGCTCTGGCAGGGGAAGGGTTACAGGCCCCAGCCACACATGGTACCTGCCCTGTACATGCACTCAGGCCTGCAGCAAGGTTCAAGTTAAGCCTGCTTTTGAGCTTGTACTCCCCACAAGCTGGAGGGTCAATAGCCACCAGAGCATAGTGTCCACTTGAGCGGACTCAGAAATGGTCTTCTCAGCCTGGGAGTTAACCTCTCTCATTCTCTATCCCCTTCCCTTTTTAGCTGCGAGGTTTCCTCATCTGGCCCCAACACTGTTGGCCATATAGACAGGCACGAATTAATAGCGTCCACAGTAAAATTTGGTGGGGACCCTGTGGGCTTTATGTCATAAAACTAGCTTTGCTCCCGGCCAGAGAGGTGGTTTCCAGGGACCCATGAAGGCATGAATCCATCAGATGTCTGACGACACATGCCGTGGAGGTAAGGAAAAGGGGATCCCCACATACCCTGGGCTGGGGTCCACAGCAGCTCTTTTTTTCCTCTGTAGCCACTCACTCCAAAGATGGTCCTTTGCAGTCTACATGAGGAGCAGCACAGATTCCCCAGCCCTGCAGCATTTCTTCTCTGTCCATTTGGATGGCTCTTGTCTCGCCCGTGGCTCTCTCAGTCAGCTCTTCACCTCCACCCCTAGGGGTCTGAATGTGTCAGGTTTTTTCCGGGTGTCATCTGCCTTGGGAAAGCTCAGCTTGTCCGGATGAGAGATACTTAGCAGTCACTGCTCAGTGAATTTGTGTCCCTAAACTGCCTCAGTTTCCCCCTCAGTCCTTAAACAAACTTACCACATTTGGTGATCAACCCTTGATGGACTTGTTTCTGGGGCTGAAGGATTTACAGGCAGCTCAGATGCTGGTGAAAGGTGTGCTTGCAAGCTCACCCTGCCATGGGGGGGGTGTTAGACCGTCAGCCACCTCTAGGCTGTCACCCAGCAAATGTTCTTTTTCTTCCAGGTGACTCCACCTAACAGGAAAGTTTCCCAGGCAATCCCCATGTGTATGACTGCGTGATGTGGATAGTGAATTTACAGATGACACGAAGACACCGGGGAGCCCAGCATCCCCAAAGCAGGTAGCAAAGAGGACAGCTTGCAGTACCCTTTGGCCCACAAGGACTGTTCACAATGAAGTGGACCTAGATCTTCTTTCTTTAGATGTGACAGAATTCAAGCAGGGCATCTAGAATGTTCTAACAGGTATCAGCAGAGAAACCACGCATGACTCTGTGTCTGGCTCAGGTGGAGGACAGGCCCATGCTGTGGGCACTGGCCCCTTAAATACAGAGATACGCACGCAGAGACTCCCAACCTTAGCTACCAGACTCTCAGCATTGCCTCAGTGGCCATGTGCACAGGGCCGCACTTCTCAGGGGTGATCACAGATGACCTTATCTTCTGCACCCCTCCAGCTGGAGTCTCTCTAGATAGTGTTTATCATCAGCAGAAGTTTCCTGGCAATCCTTCTTAGGGGATATCCTTGTTAGTATTTGCTAGGGCACCGCAAGCCCCAGCTCACCTACCCACCCAGTGGAATTCTGGGGACATATCTCGGGCTGGGAGGAGTTCCTGTTTCCCTTGGGGCTTCCTGAGGAACCAGGGTTGCTGAGGCCAAGCGAGGCAGTGTTGATGCAAACTACAGGCCTTGTGCCAGAGGGAGTAAGAGTCTGAATGACCACGGCCCAGGAACAGGAATTCAAGAGGCCTGAATACATGTTCTGTCATGGAAGTGATCACACTAAGATTTCATGGTCATGGAGTTGTTCAATCTGTAGTCGTCTCGTAGTCCCAGCTCTGTGCTTCAGGGTTTCTTCACACTGTCCTGTGACAGATCTTCAGCAGCTGAGAAGATCTGAAACTAATCCTCAGGGAAGGACTACTTCCCAAATCCTAGAGAGTATTTGAAGACTGCAGAGGCAAGTGAGGACCAGACATCCTGCCTGACCTCTGCCCTAAATGGAGGGAGGATCCTTGCTGATAAGACTCTACATCAAGATCTCTCTAGTGGATAGGCCTGGAGGCTGTGTCTGAACCACAGAGTGCAGAGGCCAGGGGTTATCCAGAGTGAGAAGCACCTTCCCTCCACACAGCTGACCTCTTTCCCTGAGTCAATGGGATGTACTTACCTCCCAGGAGCATCCCACAACCCCAGGGCAAGAAAAAGCAAAACAAAAACAAAACTCCTTTCATTCCACAAGGAGAGGTTTAAACAGCAGGAGGCAGGCTGAGCAGGGGAGCTGGTCAATGTCAGTTATCTCCTATCACTGTCTCCTACCAGAGAGAAGTAAAATACAGGACACCAGACCCCCAGTAATTTCAAAGTCTTGGCAAGGGGCTGGGCAAGGTGGCACATGCCTGTAATACCAGCATTCGGGAGGCAGAGATAGGTGGATCCTTAACTTCTACAGCCCGGTCTAGGTCTACAGAGCAAGTTACAGGACAGCCAGGACTACACAGAGAAACCTGGTCTTGAAAATAAAATAGTAAAATTTGAAGGGTCTTAGCAGGAGGCTGGGAGAGGTGGTGCATACCTTTGGTCCCAAGCACTGGGGAGGCAGAGACAGGTGGATCTCTGAATTCAAGGAGAGCACGATCTACAGAGTCCTAGGACATCCATCACAACATAGAGAAACCCTGCCTTGGAAAAACAAACAAACAAACAAGCAAACAAACAAACAAACGCCTTAACACAGACTGTTCCCTGACCCATGTATTCATGGGAGGTTTATCTGAGAAGAATTAGAAAGTGGAACGAGGCTTTGGACGAAACTCAGTGGAAGAGTGTTTGTATGCTATGGGCAAGGCCCCGGGTTTAAGCCCCAACCCCAAGAAAAAAACAAAACAAAAATGCAGACCCACATAAATGTCCACTGACAGATATGAGTCAAGTCCATTGGCCCAGTTATCAGGTATGAGCATGTGCTAACACAGGCGAGGTTTATTCAAACAGAATGGCACAGGAAATGTCCGCGTTGGACTGCTGACAGACTATCCCTGCCTCCTCCATGCAGACAGGCTCTATACATATCAAGGGCACTGGTACGGGACATTTCCTACTTTTTTTTTTTTTTTAATGGTTTGTATTGTTTACAGAGAACTGTATCTTTTTATAGCCAGAAAGTTGTTTTTGGAGTGAACTACTCACCCCTATACTGTGCCTGTGTTGGGGGCCAGGCTTGCCTGCGGGGGTCTGTTTCATAGGGTGCTGGTGCTCGGCTGGAGCTGGGGACTGTGAAAGCTCAGCTGAGAATGAACTTTTTTCTGGTTCCTAGCCTTTTTTTTTTTACAAAAGTGCCACTGTTTTGAGATAGGAAAGTGTTCCTGGGGGGTGGGGGTTAGTCTGGGGCCAGCACACTCTCCAGAACCTCAGAAATTAACTTAAGGATTGGATGAGGGTTCAAGACCGTGTCTTATGGAAGGCTTCAGGGCTGAGTCTGGGGTGGGGGCGGGGTTCCTTTTTCTGAAATTGATGTGTGCAGTGATTTGGGGTAGAGGGGTGCTGCTCATGCGTGTTTTCCCAATGGAAACAAGTTATAGGTTCAGGTGTTCCCTGACTGTACCAGAAGACCTGCACACCCTGCGAGGGGCCTCAGGAGAAGGAGGTAAGCTGACTTCCTGGCCTGTGACCTGGGCACGAGCACTGCCCCCAGGTTCCAGGCTTACCTTCAAATTCTTAGTCACTTTTGAACGAGGACCCATATCCTGTTTTGCTTTGCTTCCTCCTACCAAATGAAAGCACCCTAGAACTGAGTGGTTCCTTGTGTCCAGAAAAAGACCCCACAGATGTTGGTGAATTCCTAGGGTCAGAGCCAAAGAATGTTGGAAGGTTCTCCCTGACCAGAGGTTACAGTCAGGAGCAGCCCCACTGTCCAGCTCATCAGGAGAGAGGTCAGGTGGGCAGAACCAGGGTCTAAGTCCCACCTGTGGGATACCAGAGCCCCACAGTCTCTGGCCAAACCCCTGGTTCCCCAGCAGCTCTGAACAGTGACACCAGCCCAGGAGGATGGCTCTATCCTCTCCTAATTATAACTTCCAGTGCTGGCCCAGCTAGCCGCCAGCTATTTTTAGCATTCTCTAACCCAGCCCCCTTGTGACTCAGCAAGGTCCGGCTGCGATGAGAAAGTTGCTGCTGCCAGGGATGCTCCAGGAAAAGAACTGGGCAGCAAGGACCCTGGAGGTAGCGGGTGGGCCATAGAGCCTTCCCCTCCTTGGACATTGGGCCTACGGAGCCTGAGACAGCCTAAGCTGCTCCGCCCTTCCCCCATCTATCACTCCTGCACTGCTGGCTCAGAGCCGGCTCCTCCCCCACAGGCGAGCATGGAAAATCTGATGTCAGAATTCCAGCTTCAGCAAGGAATGTGGCCTGACCTTCACCTCCCAGGGAGCCATCTTGCCTGAGGCCCAAGGGGGTGGGCATGTCCACACCAGGCATCTCTGGGCACCCTGAGGCCCACTCCGCTCAAAGAAGAGGACTCATCGTCCCCACTCCATCCTGCCCTCCAGCTGCAGCCCTGGCCTACTACTGGTTTCTGCATCTGGCCCTATTGCTGAGCACCCAAAGGTGCCAGGCAGCATGTCACTGAGCTGGCCTCACCCCAACGACTCAGTTAGTTACAGTGGCCCAGAAAAAAAGCTTCTGAAGCTGGTCACAGGGTGAGTGTGGAACGGGCTCCCTAAACCTGAGGCAGTGCAGAAACCCCACCTGTGCAGTCCTGGAAAGGGCCTCCAGGATGGGAAAGGGTAGGTAGCAGATCAGAAGAAAGCTGGGGGTAGGGTGAGCATCTGTAAAGGGCTATATACTACATATGCATGCTTGTGTGTACACAGTGTTTGTGTTTACACTCAGCCCCTCAGAGCCAGACTCAGAGTTGAGTAGGGAATACCACCCAAGTTGTGGGCACTGAGGACCCTCCTACAGAATGGGAGGGCTTTGTAATGGGCAGAGATGGAGCTGTCCAGGAGCAGGGGCTGGAGTGGGGATGGGCAGGCCTGCCTGAGGCCTTCCAAGTTCCAGTCCTTACAAGTTCTTAGAATCCCTGGCTAGCTCTGCGCCTCCCAGGCAGCCCTACGTAGGTTTTGAGTGCCGGAGACTGACATAGGCTAAGGTGGAGACTGGTTGACCTCCCTGGCTCTGCAGGGGGACTGGCACCCCCAGCCATTTCCCGACTTTCTGCCTTTCCTAGGAAGTGTGTGTAACTAAGTCTTTACTGCACTTAACGGCCTTGGAAGAAGAGGTTACAAAGAACCAGCTTGCTGGCATCCATACTGGAGTCACTAGGCTTTGGCGCTTCATCTCTGTGCTTCAGCATCATGGTGCTTTCATATTTAGGGGAGAAAAATTATTCCCAAGCCAGTTCTACGCTGTTAATCCTGCACTTGTTTGCTATCTCCTAAATCTGTCTTTAATGAAGCAAGGAAAATAGGAAGATTTATAAAAAGCCGCTTTGGAGAATGAAGCGGTTTTTCATTAACTTCAAAATCACTTAGCAAGCGATTTCCATTTGAAACACCTGGCTAGCCCTTGTCTCTGCTGCAGGCTTCCCCTTGAATCCTCCCACTCAGGTGCCCCCAAAGACAGAATAACACAGATCTGGCTATACCTGTTAAAACTGGGGCTTGCTTTTGTTAAAATCTGGCAGGAATTTAGACCAACAAGGAGACTTTATAGATACCGGTGGCAAATGTGGCTGGAGGCCCCTATGCTCCTGGCAGTCTGAAGGCTGGCGGCTGCTTTGAGGGCAGCTGGAATGAGCCCCCCAATGTCCACATTTCATCAGATGTAGCAGGTGGGAAGCAACATAAGGTGTTACTGGGCCTAAGCACCCTCAGGAAGACGCTGTAATCCAGGAGAGAGGAACCGCCAGAAGATGCATGCACAGGTTGACGTGGTCTCTCATGAGGAAGGGCTACAACAAAGGCATTCAGTGGACAGAGGAGCTGTGCTGGACATAGTCAGATGCCCAGGAATGGGCTTCCCCAGGGCAGCCATACAGCCTTGGTCCTGAGACCCCTAAGTGGGCTCTGAATGGATCCCAGGGGAGGAGGCTATTTAAAACGTGCCACTCAAACCTGCACAATTGGGGCTGAAAGTAATTCCCTATTCCTCACAGGTATACACACACACATACACATACCACATATATGCACCCCACATTTAAGTACGCATTTAGACTTATGGCATACACATGTGCATGCAACACACACACAGTACACACATGTACACAAACTATCCATATATACGCACACACAGCGCACATATGTCTGATACATATATACTATATAGAAGCATACATGTGCACACATCACACAGGCCATATGTCCCACATCCCTCACCACCACAGAGTTCATAAAGCACTCTTCATAAAAGACAGAAAATGCCTCCTCTCTGCTGGCTGCATTCGAGGGAGACTTCTTCACAGGGAAGTGTCCCTGAAGACAATCCTGATATCTGTGCTGAATTCAAGCAGGGGACACAGAGAAGGAAACAGGCAAGGTGAAATGGGAAGAAAGGTGGGGAGTAAACCATGAGAGAAATAACTACGGCAATACTGCATATTGCAACTCACTGTGGGAGATACATTGGTTCTGTCAGCTTTTGATAGATGGAGATACTTTTTTTTTTTTCAAGTAACAAGCTGTTTTTTAAACATGGTACATGTCATATCAAGAACAAAGACAACAAATGCAGATTTACTTTGTAAACATGTAGTAAAGTTTATTTTAAAATGTCCAGATTCTAGGCCTCATGAGAACTCTACAATGTCCCTCCCCCAAGAATTATGATTTTGTTAAGACCCTTTTTGTTCTGCAATAAAATGCTAGAAGTGAATAACAGTATGCCAGCCATCCTTTCTTTAAAAAAAAAAAACAAAAAACAAAACATAAATACCTTTATTACATGAGCTACGAATGACGGTTTATTTGCCTTTCCGAGCTTTGATCTTCCTTCGATAGAACTCCAGTGCCTTGCCTTCTAGCACATCTGCTTGGCCACACTGGCCTGTTCTTGAGGCAATGCTAGCGATAAGATTGCGCTGCTGGAACTGCTCCTCTAAAACACTGCTGAGTTTGGCGGTTTTGTTTTGTTTTGTTTTGTTTTGTTTTGTTTTGTTTTGTTTCCTCTCATGTTATTTCTTCTGAATTTTCTTTGATTGCTTTTTGTTTAAAATCTCTTCCTCCTCAGCGGTCAGTTTGCTCCCCTTCTTGAGGCCCAGGGCATTGCGGGACCTGTGCCACTGCCGGTACAGTGTGCTGTCGATGGGCACAGCGCAGTTCTTCACCAGGGTCTATGCAGACAAGCTTGTTATTGGATGCCCTGTACACAGCATCAATGATCCCTCCCCCGTCCCTGAGTACAACACTTAGAGCCCAAGGAAAAGTTCCCACATCCACTCTCAGGGTGCGATACTGTGCGTTTGCGATGAGGGCCAATCAGCGTTTGCGGCCGGCCATCCCAGCTCACACTTCCACATCTTGTGGTAGGGCTTTCTCTTACACCCAGTCTTGCGGCACTTGTGCCAGTTGTCCCGAGAGACGCCCATCGGTAAGCTCTGGCTGGAAAGATACCAGCCTTCCTTACGGTACCAGGGCTACAGACATAAGCAACCCCTTCTTCCTGGTGACAACCTAGGATAGTATCACTCAGACCAGAAACAGCAAGGCCCAGTGGCAGCTGAATTCTCTTCTCAGTGCTGTTTTGGGCTGTTCACATGGCTCACACAGATATTCCTCAACCACCAAGAACTGAAAATAAATTCTCAAAAACCACAGTTGAGGGCTGGAGAGATGGCTTAGAGGTTAAGAGCATTTTCTGCTCCCAGAGAACCAGAGTTTGGTTCCCAGCACTCACACCAGGCACACTGCCTGTTACTCCATCTCTCTCTCTCAATCTCTCACACAAACAATGAATAAATAAAAAATTAAAAGCCACAGGTATTCAAGACGTAATGAAAATTAAAATTCTATTTGGTAATATTCTGGGACATACGAAAAACTCTTACTGTAGTGGAAGTTTGGTTTCTTTAAAACCCAGTTATGGCCAGGCAGTGGTGGCACATGCTTTTAATCCCTGCATTCAGAAGACAGAGGCAGCTGGAGCTCTGTGGGTTTGAAGCCACCCTGGTTTACAGTGCAAGTTCCAGGACAGCCATGGCTACACAGAGAAACCCTGTTTCAAAAAACCAAAAATAAAAATAAAAAAACAAAACCCAGTTATGTTATGTTTCTGTTTTAATCCCAAATGTGGGATATGGGGCTGCTTTTAGTTTGTCCACAGTCGGTAACAGCCTCGTTCAGCTCAGAGAGGGCCATGGTCTTTGCCAGCTGCAGTTAATTGAATTCTGAGGACTCCGAGAGATTATAAACATCAGAGCCCAAAGAAAGAGAATTGTAGGCTTAGATTTTTCAAACACCTACTTTATTTAAGGTTCTTAAACACCTTTACCTCCCTTCCAAACCCCAAACCTTAGGTAGGAAAGGAGGCTTGTAGACCTCTTTTATCTACTTATTGCTGATAAGGGTAGATGGGTTCTTTGGAAATTACCAAACTCAGTCGTCAGGATACCAGCAATCTAGTTCAACAGCAAAGCAGGAACAGCAACACAAATCAGCAGCAGCAGAACAATTCAGCAGAAGCAGCTAAACTCCATCCAAATGGCACGACTCTGCCGAAGTGGCAAGACTCTGCCAAAGCAGCCTGAGAAGTTCTCTGTAGTGTTTCCCACTGAAGTTCAGTGAAAGATGTGAACCGTTACTAAGAGTTGAAATGCAAAAGCGTAAAGATGCAGAAAATGTCTTGCTGTCTGTGGGCTTGTATTTATCCCTTCCCAAAGTCCACAAATGTTGTTTTTCAGCTGGCAAAAACTATGCCCCTCACACAGGGTGGTTATCAGCTGACCAACATCACCTGCCTTTTCATGGGGGCTGTTTTCTGAGGGGGCATTACCCACCCCACATCTCACACTTGGGGTCCAAACAGAAAATATAGACACATGACAGTGGAGTTATCATAGAAACTTCCACTTCAGAGAACGGATGGATGCAGGAATGCTCTGAGAAGGAAAAGGGCGGCTGCTGCTGCTCTCCCATCCCCGCTGCTCCTGGTTGTTGTTGTAGTTTGATGAAAAGAAGTTGTAGATATCCTGACCATAAAGATTGGAAATGCACCAAGGAACTAAGTCTAAAGAGGTCTACGCCCCCTGTTGAAAGGCAGGTAGAGGCATAAGAAACCAAAATAAAATAGTTTAAAAAGGGTGCAACAAGAAGCAACTGATAATTAGTGAAGGATTCAAATACAGTAGATATAAACATAGCACCAAACCTCACAAGGAAAAAACCTATCATTTTAAAAGTGAAAATTAAAAAAAATAGTCAAAATTGAACATATATGCAACTACTGGTCTTTTTAAAAACAAAAAAAAAAGATTATTTTTTTTATTATTTACTTATTTGTTGTGTGCTAAGTGTATGTATGGTGTCTGAGGAGGTCAGAAAAGTATGTTGAGATCCTGAAACTGGAGTTACACTTTGTGAGCCTGGGAATCAAATCCAGGTCCTCTAGAAGAATATTTGGTATTAACCATTGAACCTCACTCCAGCTCCCAACTACTGGCCTTTATGAGAGAAAATTATAATCATAACACACAGGCAGCTAAAACACGAAATCATAAATAATTTTATAAAAACAGAAATCAACAAGATGGTAACAAGGCTGAGGCAGGAAGACCAGAAGTTCAAGGCTTGCTTGGGCTACGAAGTGAATTAAAGCCAGCCTTGGCAAGTTAGGGAGATCTGCTATGAAATAAAAGGTAGAAAAAAGAGGGTGCCAGAGGTGTAGCTCAGTCATAGAGCCCCTGCCTAGGCCCTCCCTGAGTTCTGTTCTCAGTCACACACACACACACACACACACACACACACACACACACACACACAC